>NC_134897.1:4071164-4096164 GCF_041734735.1 Babylonia areolata
CAAAATGATCGTTTCGCATATATATATAAACTTATATATATATATATATATATATATATATCTGACCAAGAAAGAAATTGACAATTACTATTATGTGGCTTCTGTGTCGTTCTTTGAAATTGTTCATATTGTATTGTCACTTAATCTTTTAGAAAGAATGGAATTAGATCATCTTTTCCTTTTTTAAAGTCTTGATATACAGGCCACTAACCAGATTAAGAGATCTGTTTCTAATATGAATGAGAAACAGTTTGTTGTTAAGTACAAATGGCATTCGTCACATGCTAACATCTTTTATAATTCAATGAATTCCGATGTAGTTCAAGAATAGGTACTGCAACAGATTTGATAGATGTTGAAGTTAAATTAGCGCTATGTAAGTTTAATGATATAGTTAAAAAGCAGACATAATGTACGAAGAAAAGAGTATCCCTTACAAAAGAGTTACGCAAAGACTGGTTTGATAATGAGTGTAGATTTAGAAGGCGAAAGATGCGGAGACTTTTTAGAAAATTTAATCACACTTTGAAGAAATCTGATAGGGTACAGTACTGTATTGCAAGAAGAGAATATAAGAATATGATAGCAAGAGTATAATCAGTCACTTTTGAGGGACTTGTTAAATTCTATTAAATGTCAGAAAATGTTCTGGGAAAAGATGAAAAAAGTTTCACGTAAAGCAACCCAGCCAAAAAACAGCATATCTAGTGATCAATGGTTTGACCATTTTAAAAATGTACTAGAAAAGGAAGTGGGCGTGTTTATTGAAGATGACACAGAAGAAGAAACATACGAACTTTTAGACAGACCAGTATGTAGGGAAGAAGTATCATTACCAGTAAGAAAATTGAAAACTGGTAAGTCAGCTGGACCCGATGAACTTATAGGTGAATTTTTTTTAAACATTCAGGTTAGTATACAATAGAATTCTTAGTGAATTATTCAACTATTTGTTTGACAATGCAATTTATCCAGAACAAAGGACTGAATCAGTTATATTGCCACTATTTAAGAAAGGTGAAGTTAATGACACGAACAATTACAGAGGAGTTTCATTATGCAATATAAGCAGTAAATTGTATAGTTTTGTCATTAACAATAGATTGCAAGAATGGGTAAGCTTAAACAATATAACAGGTGACTATCAGGCTGGTTTTAAGAAAGGTTATTGTACAATAGATCACATATTTACTTTGTTAGCTGCTGTTCATAAACAATTTGCTTATAATCAGAGTTATATGTTGCATTTGTGGACTTTGAAAAAACATTCGATTCAATTTCAAGGAAATTGTTATGGCCTGTGTTGTTGAAAAACGGAACAAAGAGTAAGTTGTATAGATGTATTAAAAGTATGTATAAAGCAGTTAAAGCTAGGATTAGAAGTGGAGCAAAATTATCTGATTTCGTGAATTGTACGAGGGGGGGTTAAACAAGGTGATGTATGCAGTCCTGTCTTATTTTCACTGTTTGTTAATGAGCTTCTTGCCTTAGAAATTATTGAAAATGGAAGACACGGATTATCTTTTGACTTTATTGAGTTGTTTATGTTACTTTTTGCTGATGATATCATTTTATTGTCAATATCAGTGGTAGGTTTGCAGAGACAGTTGAACAGTTTATATACAGCTGCAATGAGATTAGAATTAAAAGTAAATATGGAGAAAACAAATATAATTGTGTTTCGTAAAGGTGGATACCTATCGAGATATGAACAATGGACATATGGTAAGGAAAAGGTAAGAGTAGTAAATGTGTATAAATATCTTGAAATTTTCTTTTCAACTAGACTTAGTTTCACTTTTGCATGTCGAGATTTAGTCAACAGAGCTAAGAGAGCTGCTATGATTATTTTACGTGTCATGTATAGACTGGATTGTAGCTCTTTTTCTATATTTGTAAAGCTGTTTGATTCGCAGGTACAGTCAATTTTACAGTATGGTGCTGAAATATGGGCGTTTGAGAATGGGAAGGATATTGAAAATTTACATTTATTTGCAATGAAACGTTTTCTAAACGTTGATAGTCGGACACCAAATGACCTAATTTATGGAGAACTTGGCAGGTACCCTATATATTTGAATTCCTATGTAAAGTGTATTAGCTATTGGCTGAAACTGACTAGAATGGATGTCCATAGATTACCTTACAAGGCGTATAAGATTCTTTATAATTTAGATACTATTGGAAAGGAGACATGGGCTACAGGCATACGAAACTGTTTATATTCTTATGGATTTGCACATGTGTGGGATAACCAGGGCGTCGAAAATATAACGGGTTTTGTCAACTGTTTTAAACAAAGAATTATTGACTGCCGATGGCAGGACTGGCATGACCACATTCAGAATAGTAACAAATTTAATGAATATAGGATGTTTAAACTGACCAGTCGTGTAGAACCATATATTGAAATTACAATGAACAGATATGTTAAATGTGTTTTAACAAAACTAAGATTTGGTGTCTCAGCCATTGCTTGTCACCGTTATAGATTTAGTGATAGGAGAGTTGACTCAATGATTTGTCGTTTATGTCATGACTGCAAGGAAGATGAAATTCACTTTATTTTTTGTTGTCCTGCTTTGTATGATTTAAGGACGAAATATATTCAGGCCAAATATTTTCATAATCCATGTCGTTTTAGATATAATTTGCTGATCTCCACCAGAAACGAGATTGTACTATCGAATGTGGCGTCTTACGTTTATAAAGCTTTGAAACGATTACGTATGGTCACAACTTAGACTATACAACTGAAATATGAATATCTATGATCACTATCATTTGTTATGTTGTCGTTTTTCTGTTGTTGCTGTTTTTTGTGGGTTTTGTTTTTCTTTTCTTTCTTTTTCTTTTTCTCTAACCATAAGAGGCACTTGTGTTATTGTTGTACGATTGCCCCCTTCAGTAAGGGGCCTTGGCCTAAACTGAATAAAGCATTTCGCATTCGCATTCCCTGTCATGCACCTCTAATTCAGTAAATATATTCCACGTTTGAATCTATTTTGTGCTCAATTACTGTTACAGAACCTCACACACACACACACACACACACACACACACACACACACACACACACACAGAGAGAGAGAGAGAGAGAGAGAGAGAGAGAGAGAGATACAACCATGTGAGTACAACAAACAACTCTTTCATTTAATAAATATTTATGTATCATCATGTATAAAGATTTTTTTCTTGTTCTCTCTCTCTCTCATGTGTGTGTGTGTGTGTGTGTGTGTGTGTGTGTGTGTGTGTGTGTGTGTGTGTGTGTGAAAGAGAGAGAGAGAGAGAGCGAGTTTGAAGAAATTCAATATCAAAGTTCAAATTCACAAGACATGTCATAGTATTCAAATTTATATTAAATTGTATGATATGAATAATATTGATTTAACCCACACATTTTCTGATCTTGATTATAAAGATGATATCAAGTTGACAGGATCTGTTGTTCAGGATGGCTGTGTTTCAAAGGCGTGTGACACTGTGTTGTCTAGTCTGGTGTCGTTTTCGTAGTGCAGGCCCGGGGTAGTGTGCCGCTGATGCAGAAACTGAGCCAGTGGGGAGTTGTCAGACTGGTCAGTTTTGAGGGTGGATGGCTGACTGACTTCATCAGTGGTTGCTGTCTCTGCCGTTTTTGTTGTTCTTCTTCTTTCCCTTCTCTACCGCCTTCATGTGTTGTCGAACACAGTGTGTAACAAGCATCGTCTGCTAAAAGCATGACTGACATTAGTCTCGGTGTAATTTTATAGTTTTAAAGTTGATATGAAAATTGAGTATTTTGTTAAACTAATAACATGTAGAGCCAAGTACGAGTACTTCTAAACGTCGTATGAAGTGAAAAGGATTTAATTTTGAGAAAAGTCAAGACTGGAAATTTTTACGTTTCATCAAGGGTATTAACTCTCATGATTTATTATTTTTAACTGTGAATTCCGACTGCTTTTGTTGATATTTTTATGGCAGTTTGGGGCATAATCCAGTAAGTGATGAGGCGTTCACAAATCTTTCTCTAAATAAATATTTAACGGTCTCCTCCAACTTTCCATCAAATGTTATTGTGTATTGTCGATTGAATATTGGATTGAATGGGCAGGTCAACTACTTGAAACTAAATATCGCCCTTCGAGATTGCGAGCACGCGCTTTGAATATGCATAAATATGTGTATGCAATTGATTTTTGCCCATGACGTTCAGGGCTCAGCCAATAGATCTATAAAGTCTACTCGTAGTATTGTTTTAGTATTTTCCGAAAAAGACCACTTGGGCGAATGAAAATAATGAAAGCCCTGTACACTGAGAGTAAAACACACAAGCTTTTTATGTATTGAGTATAATTTCAAAATGTAATGTTTAAGATGAGAAAGATCAATTTAAAGCAAATTAACCCCCCTAGCATTAATTACAGATTAATTTTCCTTTTTTTACTCTCTACACCAAAGACATGCAAAATAAATATAATTTCCATGCTTAGCAAAAGAAAAAGATTTAAAACAGACTCACTTTGTTTACACTAGTGAGTCAAAACCTCAATCTTGCTGTGTTCCTAGCAAATGATGTGATAATTCTGTGCGCTTGTCTGTTTGGAGAATGTCAATAAAACATTTATTTGTCACTCCCTTCCACCCTGTCTGTGGTGGACACCAGCCTGACGTAAATAATTTTATACCTATATGTGCCACCCACCTTAACAACAACAACAAAAATCGATGAAAAATTATTTTGTGCATATTCCAATCCTCCTCTCGTGGATAAAACCCCCCACCTCCCCTGAGCTTGTCACGACACATAGCTTGAAGAAGAAGAATGTAGAAGAGGTGGAAAGGGGGGTGGGAAGGAGAGGAGGAGGAGGAAGCAGTAACAACAGCAGCAGTAACAACAGCAGCAGTAACAACAGTAGCAGCAGCAGAAGAAGAAGGACAACAACAGCAACAACAATTCCAACAACGAGGAGAAGGAAAAACGGGGAGGCAGGGAAACAGGGAAAGGGGGGATGAGGAAGAATAGGATGTTGCTGGTGATCAGAACACCATGGACGATAACAACAGAGGAGGGGGCTGGACAGGACACAGAGAAAGACAGACTGAAATAACAAAGAAAGAGTGGATTACATTGCACTACCAAACAATATACACTTCAGAATACACTGAGAGAGAGAGAGAGAGAGAGAGGGAGAGAGAGAATTTTGGAATTTGGAATGGTTTATTCACAATCAGGCCACAGCCCCTAGTGAAGGGGGTATACGTAAACATAATACAACTCAACGAAAACACATAAGCAAATAAGCATTAATATAGACAACAAACCGTGCATTGTATCCGTGTAACTATATAGACAACAAAAAATACATTATAACTGTTTTACGAAGTAACAATTTCTCTTAATTTGAATGCCTTATATAAGAATACCGAAAAATTATGTACGTCATTGGTATTGCTTGACGACATTAACAAATTCAACTTGAACAGAGAGGGATGCTTGTAGTACTTAGGTTTTATAAATATTTGACGTACATGTTTTAGTACTGGGCAGCAAAGAACAAAGTGCACCTCGTTTTCTTGGGCTTCATGACATAAAGGACAGACTAAATCATTTGGACTTCTGTATCTAAAGTGATGCACTGTCAATTCTGATATACCTAGTCTAAATCTTGTCGTTACACGTTTCAGATGCCTGTCTATATCTAACAGCAGATAAGGTTTCAAATCAGGTATATTACAGAATGTTCTATACATGTCAAATCTATCACTAGTACAAATGTGACTATACCATGTTTGCCATCTACAATCAATAAGCCTTTGGCGAAAAACAGATATAAAGCTATTAACGCTACCAACACCCTGTTCCATCCACACAAAGCCAAATCCATATTCGAACAGACAAAGACGAACCTTCGTTACCCAGTTATTTTTTCCCTTTCTATCTAAATCATGTAATATCTTATAGGCTTTATACGGTATTCTATTATCCCCCATTTGCAACAGTTTAAGCCAATATCGAATACAATTTACAGCAGAGTTTACATATATTGGGTAGCGATTTGTTTCGCCATAGACTAGATCATTCGGTGTTCGCATATCAACTCCTAAAAATTTCTTCAAAGCCAATAAATGTACAGACTCACAATGTAAAACAGCATTATCTAGACCCCATATCTCAGATCCATATTGTACTATTGGTTGTATTTGACAATCAAACAGCTTAATAAACAAGTGGAATGAATTATTGTTCAAAGTATATAACCTTTTCATAACACGGATCAAAGCATTTTTTGCTTTACTTGCTAGCTCCTTGCAGGCAGAAACAAAACTCAAACGGGTAGAAAACAGGATTCCTAGATACTTATAAACGTTAACAACAGGCATCGTCTCACCATCATAAAACCACCGTTCTCTTACACTTAAATATCCACCCTTCCGAAATACAATAATATTGCTTTTAGACATATTTACTTTTAACTGTAGAGATGTAGCTGCACGCTGTAGACTATTCAATTGTGTTTGTAATCCTACAACAGTCTCTGAAATCAAAACAACATCATCAGCCAACAAAAGAATAAACAATTCAAATGCATCAAGTGAAAACATGGCACCATGCCTACCATTACTAATTACCTCTATTGCTAGTTCATTTATGAACAAAGAAAACAGAATTGGGCTACATGCATCACCTTGTCTGACTCCAGATGTACATGAAATGTAATCAGTCAATCTAGCGCCACACCGTACTCTTGCTTTGACAACATCATACATACTTCTAACACATCTATACAGTTTACCTGTTATACCATTTTTTAAAAGAACTGGCCAGAGAAGGTTTCTGTTTATGGAATCAAAAGCCTTTTCAAAGTCTATGAACGCTACATATAGTTTACGATTGAATGAAAATTGTTTTTGAACAAGGGCTAACAAAGTGAACATGTGGTCGACTGTTGAATATCCCCTTTTAAACCCAGCTTGAAAATCACCTGTGATATCATTTTCTTCCACCCACTCCTGTAACCTGTTATTAATGATTATTCCAAACAGTTTACTACTAACGTCAGTCAAAGAAATGCCTCTGTAATTGTTTGGGTCATTAATATCGCCTTTCTTAAAGATTGGATGAATCACAGACTCAGTCCAATCATCTGGAAATATGCCATGATCAAAAAGTTTATTAAACATTTTAAAGAAAAAATGCACTACCTGGTCATTCGAGTTCTGAAATAATTCAGCAATTATGCCATCAGGACCAGCTGCCTTTCGACTTTTTAATTTTCTAAAAGCAAGTAATGTTTCTTCTTTAGAGATCGGACGATTCATATAGTCCTCTGACTGAACATCAGGCCTGTCATCGTATAGAACACTGTTCTAACAAAGCTTGAAAATGCTGAAACCACATGTCAACTGAAATATTATTCCTATATTGTTTTCTTTTAAACGACGCCCCGCGAACAGCATCCCAGAATTCTTTTTGGTTATTAACTGTCGTTGTAAGTTTATCTAACATAGATCAATCATAATGTTTCTTCTTTCTCTTAAGTAGACATTTATACTCACGTTTGCAAATTAAATATTCATTACTATCCTCGATTTTTTTGGTACGACGACATTTACGTAACAGTCTTCTCGTTTTTCTTTTAGCATGAGCACATTCCTGATCAAACCAATTGTTTGTTTTCTTATCGTTATTGAAAGATACACTTTTCTTCATGCAGTCTGCACTTTCTCTAATACAATCATTAAACACTCTAAGAGCTTTATTAACATCAGTATCGATTAAACCAATAGCTGTGTCTATTTTCATCCTCATGTCTTCACTACATAAAGTGGAAGTATATAAATGGACATATTCATCATTCCATACAAATCTATATGAAGCATAGTAGTTTTCATCGTCATTAACAACACACTGGTTTTCATTTGGAAAAACAACTCGCATTGTCACTGGTAAATGGTCAGAGTCAATTCGTTCAATAACAGATAATTCACATGAGTCACACAACATTGTAAAAAGTTCATTTGATAAGATAAAATAATCAATAACACTGCACCCTGAATCAGATGTATATGTATAACAACCTTCAAGGTCGCCTTTACACATACCATTCAAAATATTCAAACCTAATGCAGTGCACATGTTCAGTAATAATTTCCCATAACTATTTAAATTACGATCATTAGAAGAACGAGTAGTACAAAGGGATTGGCTACGTTGTTGCACATCAAAGATATCTTCAATAGTATGATCTTGAGAAATGTTAGATGTTCTGCTATTCAAATCCCCATTTAGAATGACGTATACGTCTTTCTCCAACAATAAATCGGTCAAACAGTCTTCAAACACTTTTATTCCCTTGTCAATTTCAAAATGAACATAAAACGGAGAACCTTCTGGAGGTACGTATGAACATACATAAAGGACATCCTTATCTATTCCAAATAACTCTTTGTCAATCAAAAATATACATACGTTAATGTAATCAATGACAACATGTTTCACATGGGCAACAATTTCATTTCTTACCAAGCAAAGCAATCCTCCTGATCGTCCCCCCTGTCTAGTGAATTTTACTGCAGATTTATAAAAAGGTGTATATCCTGCAAAGACATCAAACTGGTAATCCTCCATAAAAGTTTCAACTAAACAAACGAAATCAAATCCACAAACAAATGAAACGAAATCAGGATCAACAATTTTTGACAGCAAACCATGCACATTCCACAACAAAAAAGAAAAGGGTTTGTTTACATTTTCACGCTCTTGCACGTGCACGTTTTTTCTGTCAGCCGAATGCTCGGCCTCGCTTCCCTGACCTATATAACAGGGTTCGCGCACGTCACTGACACTTGCAACAGGTGAGCACACAGACGGTGCTCTGTTTTCTCTGTTCCCTTTTTCTGCAGGAGAAAAACACTGTACACAGACTGGCCGGCCAACTTCCTATCTCAGAGAGAGAGAGAGAGAGAGAGAGAGAAGCACAAAGCGTTAGAGGAGGGGAAAAACAGAAAGAAAGAAAGTCGTAATGTGATTGCTGAGCTGAGATATTGGCGTGCAACCCTACATATGGGGCGGCAGGGTCCTGTTCTTGTTGAATGCATGTCGTCACTCCACCAGCACCTTGCCACAGTTACCATCTCTCCCCACTCCACCAGCACCTTGCCACAGTTACCATCTCTCCCCACTCCACCAGCACCTTGCCACAGTTACCATCTCTTGTCACTCCACCAGCACCTTGCCACAGTTACCATCTCTGCCTCCCCACTCCACAGCACCTCCTCTTGCCACAGTTACCATCTCCTCGTCACCTCCACCAGCACCTTGACACAGTTACCATCTCTCGTCACTCCACCAGCACCTTGCCACAGTTACCATCTCTCGTCACTCCACCAGCACCTTGCCACAGTTACCATCTCTCCCCACTCCACCAGCACCTTGACACAGTTACCATCTCTCGTCACTCCACCAGCACCTTGACACAGTTACCATCTCTCGTCACTCCACCAGCACCTTGCCACAGTTACCATCTCTCGTCACTCCACCAGCACCTTGACACAGTTACCATCTCTCCCCACTCCACCAGCACCTTGCCACAGTTACCATCTCTCCCCACGCCCATTCCTCTCCTCACCCTTCTCCACTCCCTCCCTCCCCCCCCCCCTGTCACCTTCCGCGCTGATATCGCCCCCCCCCCCCCATCTTTCCCTCCCACCTGACTCCTCTCCTTAACCATGGTCTTTTCATTAATGTGGCCATGTTTCCACTGCCCCAGGGTCTGTGACAACCATTGACATGCGCGCTTAAAACATACATCACAGAACGGCTCAGTTTGTATGTGTGTGTGTTTGTTTCTCTGTGTGAATATCTGTGTCCCATCCTCTTTGCACACACACATACACACACGCAGACGCACGCACACACACGTGCGCGCACGCGCACGCACGCATGCACGCACACGCGCGCGCGCACACACGCGCGCACACACACACACCAGCCCCAACACTTTCAGCCGACGCCGGAAGCAGTTTCAAGCATTGTCTATTTTCCATGCCTTGAGGAAGTGCATCATGGGAATGCCAAAACAGCAAATAATGTGGAGCGGTGTCATGGTGGGTATGCACCCAACTAGAAAACCAATGTCGACGAGTTCGATTCTCGCAGGACCGGAATTTTTACTTACCCCTCTTTACTAGCCCGCTGAGGACCGAGGCAGGTGGCGCGAGCTGACCAGGCAGTCATCCATGGTGCCCCAACGACCCACCCACGGGTCAAGGGATAGATGAGATGAGAGACTAGCCCAGTCTTTTGGATGACATCATAAAGCGAGGTCCGTTGTGCAGCACGCGCTTATCGCACGTAAAAGAACCCGAGGCAACAAAATGGTTGCCACCAAAACTGGCTACTTTTGCGTTCATAAACACGAATGCACACACACACACACACACACACACACACACACACACACACACACACGTGTGTATATATACACACACAGAGAAACACACAGACAGCACAGACACAGACACACAGAGAAACACAGACACATAAACACACGCATACACAAAGAGTCACACCTTCCACCTTCCTCCTTCTCCTCTCCCTTCCTCCTGATCCTCCTCCCATCTCCCCCACCTCTCACCCCCACCACCACACATACACACACCTTTTTTTCTTTTGCCAACATCACTTGGAGACCAAGATGAGCTGGTGGCAAAGAGTGGAGAGAGACCTCAGACTTGCCGACAAGCCATGGGGTAACTCCAGCAAACACACCAAGGAGCAGGACAATGAAACGCCTTGACTACCTCATGCGTCTGAAGGCGCAGGAGCATCCAATCAAGAATTACTTAAGAAGTGAAAAGACATAAACTTGATGACTTCTGCAACGCCTACTTTCTCGAAGGAAGTAGCGACACACAAAATAACCGTTCCCTTCTCAGCAGTTGAATGACCACGCTTCAGTTGCGTCCTCTGCAGGGGGTTGCCAGAGGTAGAGACAAGAGGATGGGGTGAGGATGATAGTGAAGGTGTGAGTGGGAGGTGGGGGGGGACTTTCAGCTAAAAAAGAGTCCCCGATTTCAGTAATTATATGCTTTTGTTTTTCGTGCAGTTTGTTTTCTCTCTTTATATTCGTTTCATGTCAAATTTTGTCTGCCATCTTTCCCTTTCTTTTGACTTTCTCATTTTCAGCTTCGCTGCTTCATTCACTTCCATCCCCCCTCCCCCCCTCACCCCCCCAACCCCCCCCCCCCCCCCCCCCCCCCCCCCCCCCCCCCCCCCCAAGAAGAACCCCGTCCATGTTTGTTTTTCGCTGGAATTCATAAATGAGCGTTTTTATTGACTTTTATTTCTCGTGTTGAAAACATGTCAAGCGTCTTTGACAGCTTTGTCTATTTTCATATGGTTTTGGATTTAACATCAATGAATGGCTTTGTATTTAAATATTCTTATCTTCTGGCGATGGAGACGACCGAATTATAAATGACAGAGAAATATCCAGGGTTTACATGCGGAAATGCAACTGTAATTGTGTCGTATATTATCTTTTGGTTTCAGGCTAGACAGACTCCTGAATTAAAATCAGTTAAACCGTACCATGCATACACAAGCACTGTCACACACACACACACACACACACACACACACACACACACACACACACACACTCACGCACGCACGCATGCATACACACACACATGCACTCACGCATGCACACACGCATTAGTTTTTGTGGAAATTTTGTATATACTGTATACGGCTAAATCAGCAGTTTTTGTTGTTGTTTCTGCAAGCCCTCTCATCACTTTTTACCCATGTCTGCAAAAATGAAATAAGGTAATTATTGTTCATCATATTTGAAGCGGGTGACAATCTGTCATGGATAATCATCCTCATGAGAGCTTTCGTATCTTCTTTTCATTCAGTGCTTTTCACATTACTCTTCAGGTGATTTTTCACATTACTCTTCAGGTGATTTTTTTCTCTGGTATGATACAAATAACAGGACCAACAGGAGTTCCACTTCAACGTGCCAAATTTCTAAAAGGGTTTTTCAATGACAATTCCTGTTTTAGCATCGTTTCAACACAATACATACACACATACACACGCTTGAACACTCACGTGCGTATAACTTATACTCTTAATTAATTTATTCCATCTACAACCACACTATGTAACAGTGTCCCTGATAGCATAAAATGTAGCGATTCTTTAAATCTATTAAAAGGATACCTGTCTCTGTCTGTGTCAGCCGTTCCCCCACATTACTTTGGCAACAGAGAAGAACAAATTCATCATTGCAGACTTCACTCAAAACGAGTTGTTTGATCGTCATCTTCGACTGGATACAAATTGTTCGTGTGGATATCCTTCAGAGACAGTCAGAAAGACACAATGACCAGCCGCCGTGGCGAAGTGGTTAGCGTCGCGGACTGACGGCTGGGAGGACGCGGGTTCGAATCCCAGCGGAGGTGGGTTTTTCGGCCCGTGGCTGGCTCCTACCCAGAGTTGAGTGTGCTGTGGGCTTAAATGGGGAGACTGGGACCACACAGTCGAGTGTCATCCACTTCAAGGATGCGTCTTTGGGTGTGTTGCTCTAATTACTTGACCAACACTGCAAGTCAAAGTCTGTGGCCTTTCATGCCTTGCTCTCATGGTGACCTCAGTTTCGATACCCCTCCACTTCCGTGCTTGGGGTGAGTCCTGTCTTCAGTGTCGGCAGATTCATGGGTGGCTGCTGTTTGAGGGACGTGGTGGCGGTCTCAACTCTGGGAGGGACGCTCACTCAGTCTGGCTCCGCGACTAAGCCATTATTGTCGTTAGTAGGGGGTTTAGTAGGTGGTGTCCTAAGTACGTTAAATCAGAACAGGCACCACGGAACACCACCGAAGTGACTCAGCAGCAGTGCAGGGTCTCCTCTTGTGTGTGGCCTCCTGGCGACCTAACATCGATGGTTCCCTGTGGACTGCCGACGTTGGAACTCCGACGGACGAACCCGGGTGTGGCCGTGCATAGGGCAAACTAAATGAGCGGCGTGGGAGTAATGCCACTGAAACGGTGCAGATGATGGGGCAAAAAA
Source organism: Babylonia areolata (assembly GCF_041734735.1). Lineage (NCBI taxonomy): Eukaryota > Metazoa > Mollusca > Gastropoda > Neogastropoda > Buccinidae > Babylonia > Babylonia areolata. The sequence goes on from NC_134897.1 coordinate 4,084,226, forward strand.
AAAAAAAAAAAAAAAAAAGACACAGTGAGATATACGGATACGGACACGTGTAATATATTCATTTAATAAAGGTCATGGGGTTAGTATGAAAACCAACGCATATTTGTCTTCTGCAGTATGCTTGCTCGCAAGCGATCGCGAATAAAACACATGCGAAACACACACACACACACACACAAACACACCCACACACACACACACACACACACACACACACACACACACACACGCACACGCACACGCACACGCACATACACACACACACGCACGCACGCTCACACACATGCACACCCGTGCATATATATATCTATATCTATCTATATATATATATATATGTATACACGAACTAGAGAGAGAGAGAGAGAGAGAGAGAGAGAGAGAGATTTCGAATTCGGATGTTTCTTTTTCAAAATAGGTCATGGCCCATCATTCAGGGGTGGTGTGCAAACGTATTTGAAAAAAAAAAAAAGATTACAAGACACATTTTGTTATACAGTAGAACAAAAGAACAAATTATAATCAGGTACAACGTATGACCGACATTTAAAGGCTTTGTATAAGAAAGTTGGAAACTGTTTAACTTCTTCTTTTCGACGTGGTACGCAGCAAGATGAACATCAGACTTACACGAAAGAAATTCCTGCATCGACTGATGTAGAAGAGGTATGGAGCACCTTTAGAGATGCTGTGTACACAAGCAGCAGCTGACACACTCGGCTTTGTACAGAGAAGCCACAAAGACTGGTTTGACGAGAACAACTCTGGAATCTCCAAGCTCCTGAACACACTGCATATACGGCATCAGGATCACATTTCCAGTAAAGACTGCCAGAGGAAGGGGAACCAGTTCTTGAAAACTTGTACAGAAGAGGCTGCGTGAGATGAAGAACACCTGGTGGGAGAGAAAGTCCGAAGAACTTCAGTCCGCTGCTGATGCTCACGACATGAAGACCTTCCATGATGGTCTCCGAGCTGTGTATGGGCCGAGAGTCACAGGATCAACCCCTGTCCGAGCCTTGGACCAGACCACCCTCGTGACAGACAAAGATATCCTTGCCCGCTGGGCAGAGCACTTCAACACCCTCCTCAACAGGGACTCGTCCGTATCTGACGAGGTAATTGCAGCCCTCCTACAGCTACCAGTCAATGACTCACTAGCTGTCCCTCCCACCAAGGTCGAGACCCGGAAGGCCCTGAAGCTGACAACATCAGGAAAAGCACCAGGAGCGGATGGAATCCAGGCTGACATCTACAAGAATGGAGGCGAGGTGCTGACAGACGAGCTGACCGCCCTGTTCCAGTCTATCTGGGAGAGAGGGGAGGTCCCACAGGATTTCAAGGATGCTTCAGTTGTCCACATCTACAAACGGAAGGGATACAAAACATCCTGCGATAACCACCGTGGAATCTCTCTCCTCTGCATCGCCGGCAAGATCTTGGCCCGCATCACTGAACAGACTGTTGACGATGTCTCCAACACAGTCATCCCTGAAGCACAGCACGGCTTCCGCTCAGGCAGGGGAACATGTGACATGGTGTTTGCCGTACGCCAGATGCAAGAGAAGTGCCGTGAGCAGAACAAGGAACTCAACATCGTCTTTGTAGACCTAACTAATGCCTTCGACACGGTGAACCGCCATGGTCTGTGGAAGATCCTCCTAAAGTTCGGATGCCCAGAGAGCCTAATCCAGCTGATTGCGTCATTCCACGATGGCATGCAGGTGAGAGTACAGGAAAATGATGACGTCAGATCTGTTCCCTATGGTAAATTGAGTGAAGCAGGGCTGCGTCTTGGCACCCACACTGTTCTCCATTCTCTTCTCTGCCATGCTGATTGACGCCTTCCAAGACTATGACCGGGGCATCTACATTCAGTTTCGCACAGATGGCAAACATTTCAACTTGCGGCGACTCCACGCTAGGTCCAGGGTGTTTTAGGCACTGTTGAGAGAGTTCCTCTTTGCTGAGGACATGCAGTTAATTATGTACAGGTCCTCAACCTCCTGAGGCGCTTTGGACTCACCATCAGCCTCAGCAAGACTGAGTCCATGTATCAACCAGATAGCTCACAGAACGCCAGTGCCTCCCCACCCACCCTCCCCCACCTACAATCAAGATCGATGACACAGAGATCAAGTCAGTCGACACGTTTTGCTACCTGCGCAGCACCCTATGCAACAACGGAGCCCTTGATGCAGAAATGACGCTGCGCATCGCCAAGGCCAGCTCCGCCTTTGGCAGACTCATCAATAGGCTGTGGAACAACAAAGGCATCAGGCTCAGCACCAAAATAAAACCTACAGAGCTGTTGTGCTGACCACCTTTTTTTCTTTTTTTTTTTTTTTACTGCTGTGAAACATGGACGACGTATCGCCATCACATTCAACAACTTGAACAGTTTCACCAGCGATGCCTAAGAAAGATCCTCGGCACAAAGTGGCAAGACAGGGTCTCCAACGTCCAGGTCCTAGAGAGGAGCGGCCTGCCCAGCATCGAAAGCCTGCTGATCCAGTGCCAGCTACGCTGGACATGACACGTTGTCCGCATGACAGACAGCAGGATCCCGAAGATGCTACTGTATAGCCAGCTGAAGGAAGGCCACCGCGAACTTGGAAGACCCTGCAAGCGTTTCAAGGACACCTTGAAGACAAACCTCAAAGCTTGTGACATAGACATCGCTTCCTGGGAAACTGATGCCCTTGACCGCTCTCGCTGGAGGATTCTATGTTCTAGTGGCATAATGACGTTTGAAAACAAGAGAAAGCTGGCCATTAAGGAGAAGCGTGAGCGAAGGAAGCAGGGCTCAACTTCTGTAGACGTTTTCCCTTGCAACACCTGTGGGAAGTACTGCGCATCCAGAATCGGCCCCTTCTCCCATATGAGGACACACACCGACAGATAAGCCTGCCTGCCTACTCATCCATCGGTCCGACGGGAGACTCCATCATCATCATAAGTAAGCTGGAAACTGTTTAACTTCTTTTTTTCGACGTGACGTCATGAGCAACATTAATTTGAACAAAGAAGGCTGGCAGTAATATTTCTGAATATCAAACTGTACCTCAGGTCACTTAACTTTGGTCAACAAAACATAAAGTATAATTCGTACCAGCCGCCGCGGCGAAGTGGTTAGCATCGCTGACTGACAGCTGGGAGGACGCGGGTTCGAATCCCAGCGGAGGTGGGTTTTTCGGCCCGTGGCCGGCTCCTACCCAGAGTTGAGTGTGCTGTGGGCTTAAATGGGGAGACTGGGACCACACAGTCGAGTGTCATCCACTTCAAGGATGTGTCTTTGGGTGTGTTGCTCTAATTACCTGACCAACACTGCAAGTGTCTGTATCTCTCGGGCCTGGTTAACGCCTGGATATCATTATGACAGGACGCGAAGAGTACAGCCTTGTCACGTAGTCCCAAACCAAAATGGACCTCCATAGCAACATCGTCATCATCCTCGTCATCCTCCTCCTCCTTCATCGTCATCAATATAAACAAAATAGTCTCAAATTCTGTGGCCTTTCATGCCCTGCTCTCATGGTGACCTCAGTTTCGATACCCCTCCACTTCCGTGCTTGGGGTGAGTCCTGTCAATGTCTTCAGTGTCATGGGGGGGCTGTTGTTTGAGGGACGTGGTGGCGGTCTCCACTCTGGGAGGGACGCTCACTCAGTCTGGCTCCGCGACTAAGCCATTATTGTCGTTAGTAGAGGGCTTAGTAGGTGGTGTCCTGAGTACGTTAAAACAGAACGGGCACCACTGAACACCACCGAAGTGACTCAGCAGCAGTGCAGGGTCTCCTCTTGTGTGTGGCCTCCTGGCGACCTAACATCGATGGTTCCCTGTGGACTGCCGACGCTGGAACTGCGACGGACGAACCCGGGTGTGGCCGTGTATGGGGGAATCTAAATGAGCGGCGTGGGAGTAATGCCACTGAAACGGTGCAGATGATGGGGCAGAAAAAAAAAAAAAAAAAAAAAAAAAAAAAAAAAAATATATATATATATATATATATATATATATATATTAAAAAAAGAAGAAGTGTAATTCGTTTTCTTCTGAATGTTTGCATAATGGGCAGATAAGATCACGATCATTATGCTATGTAACGAAATGAAAAATAGCAACATCTGATACCCCAACCTAAATCTTCGCAAATGTATGGATAGATAGGTTGGGACGTAATGCAAACAAATAACCTAAATAAAATCTATCACTTTCTTGCATGAGCGTTCCATTCTTGCCATCTACAGTCAACTAGCTTGGTACGGAGACTACAAATAAATCCTGTGATATCCCCTACCCTTTGTTCAGCCAAACAAACCCTATCCCAATTTCATACAGTTTAACTCTCACTTTTGTTACCCAGTTTATCTTGCCCCTCGCTTTTAAGTCACTTAACATAATTATTATACCCTTTCTTTGGTAATCTTTATTCATCAAGTTGTGGAAGTTTAAGCCAATGCCGGATGCACCTCACAGCAGAGTTAATATTGATTGGGTATGGGTATCTATTTGTTTCACCATATACCCTATCGTTTTTGTGGATTTTATTGGTATTTTAAGGTATTTCTTCAAGGCAAACAAATGAACTTTCTCACAATGAGTTGGAGCATTATCAAGACCCCATATTTCTGCGCCATGTTGAGCAATAGCTGAACTTGAGAGTCGAATAATGTAATGAACACTTCAGATGATTCATTACCTAAACTAGACAATTTTTGCATAATGCACAGTACAACCCGTTTTTCTCTGCTTGCAAAATCTTTACAAGCGACAGTAAAACTCAGTCTTGCTGAAATGTAAACACCTAGATAATTATATATGTTCACAACAGGTATACTCCTTCGTAAACCCAGTTTTCTCTTGCCCCCAAGTACGTACCCTTTCTAAATACAATGATATTGTTTTGGGACATATTTACCTTTAGCTGTAGGGAAGCAGAAACTCTATGTAGACTATTTTGTTGAGTCTGAAGACCGATTACTGTTTCTGACATTAAAACAACATCATCTGCCAAAAGTAGAATAAGCAACTGTAAAAGATCTGTAGTAAATTCAGCACCATGTCTACCATTATTTACAACTTCGCGTGTCAATGCATTGATATAGAGAGAGAACAAAATAAGACTACATGCGTCACCTTGTTTGACACCGCTTGTGCATCGAATATAGTCAGTCATTCTCCCACCACTCCTAACCTGTATTTTCACACATTCATACATGCTTATTATACACGTCAGTAGTTTCCCTCTCACACACTATATTTTGATAGGCCATAAGATGCTTCTTTTTACAGAATCAAAAGCTTTCTCAAAATGAATGAAAGCTACATATAATTTACGATTAAATGAAAATTGCTTCTGTATAAAGGCCATTAATGTAAACATGTGATGTACCGTAGAATAGTGGCGTTTGAATCCCGCTTGATATTCTCTTGTAATATTATCATTTTCAACACAATCTTGCAATCTGTTATTAATAATTGTACTTCATAATGATCATACTCTGCGTCACAAAGGGAAATGCCTCGATGATCATTTGTATTGTTTACATCGCCTTCCCTATAGAGAGGCATAACAACAGACTGGGTCCAATATTGGGGATATATTCCTTTATCAAACTTAGCGTTGAAAAGCTTCACAAGAAAACAAATCTAAAACGAAAATTAGACTTACATCCATATTTCAATCATTCTCCAATAATCCCGTCTGGCCCAGCGGCTATACGAGTCTTAACTTTCCGAAGGGCAATCACTTGGGAATTGGGCGGTTTGAATTATCTTTTCCTTCTTGTTCGTCTTAATACGTGCGGTAATATAATTGTATTAGTATTTGCGTTTTTCGTGAGAAGTTCTTTAAAGTGTTCGAACCAAACGTCGGAGGTAATACTATTCGACGGTTGTTTTCTTTTTGAAGAGATCTAATGTACCAAGTCCCAGAACTCCTTTTTACTTTTTATTGATGATATTAGTTCAGTTAGCAAAGGATTGTTAAAGTGGGTTTGTTTGTTTGTTGGTTGGTTGTTTTTTTTTTTTTTTTTTTTTTTTTTTTCTTTGTTTGATTCTCAACACACACACACACACACACACACACACACGCGCGCGCGCGCGCGCGCGCATAAAGGGCCGCTCGTGCGCGCTGGTAGAGAACTCGAACTGAAAGGAAAATGAAAAAGAGAGAGAGGGGATTGAGTTAAAGGATAAGCAAACGAGACAGCGGCAAACAGAATGAAGGCAGAGGGCAGACTCCAAGACACAAGCAAACAATCATGAGACATTGAGAGAGACGGGAAGGGTGGGATGATGGAGGAAGTGTGGAGGAGGCTGCGGTGCAGGGTGGTGGAGGAGGTGACGTAAGAATATATGAATGAAAAAAAGTAGAAACCTGGAAAGAAAGAGAGCAAGAGAAAAGAAAAAGTGGAAATTTCGAGCACAACATTTCCAGAAGATGGGGGATATTGTTTGTATCGGAAAGAACCCAAGGCACCCCCACGGAGCATGGAGACAACACAGAGAGAGGCCGTGATGAAATGAATGAAGACACTGATTGATGGAATAGATAGGTCATTGATTGATACTGCGAAAAAAACAGAAGAGGTGTGTGTGTGTGCGTGTGTGTGTGTGTGTGTGTGTGTGTGTGTGTGTGTGTGTGTGTGTGTGTGTGTGTGCGTGTGTGTGTGTGTGTGTGTGTGTGTGTGTGTGTGTGTGTGTGTGGAGGTTGGATGCTTTTAGACGACCACTCCACACGGATGAATTTTTTTCTCATCTTCCTTCGTATGCTGTGGATGATTCAAGACTCAGTGTTGACAAGCCAGTGTCAGAACCACAATTACGTTATCTCCGCGTTGTGTTCAAACTGTGTGTGTGTGTGTGTGTGTGTGTGTGTGTGTGTGTGTGTGCGAGTGTGTGTGTGTGTGTGTGTGTGTGTGTGTGTGTGTGTGTGTGTGTGTGTATGTGCGCGTGCGCGCGTGCTTGTGTGTGTTTTGTTTGTTTTAAAGCACTGGAGCTTGGAGCGGAAGTACGGTACGCATGCTGACATGTGTAGTTTCACGGGACATTTGTTTGTTTGTTTGTTTGTTCTTTTGAAGTAAGACCTGGCTTACTGTCTGTCAATAATGTTTGACGAACAATTACACACACACACACACACACACACACACACACACACACACACACACACACACACACACACACACAGAGAGAGAGAGAGAGAGAGAGAGAGAGAGAGAGAGAGAGAGAGAGAGAGAGACTTTTTTTTTTATACACCATCGATACAGAGTTTCTGATTTTGACGAATTCATATTCGACCTCCATTCATCACTTAGTATCTGTGTCAGGTCAGGTCATTAGATCTGCTACTGGTAACCTGTAATCCAGTACAACCTGTTCAGGGTCGGGTTGCCGGCGACTAAACCGGCACTCCCACCGCTCCCTTCCGGGACTGGTGAGGCGGGTGGCTAGACACCCTTATGGAGATCCATAAAAGGGCGTTGGCTCAGGAGAGCCACCGACGGCCATCTAGCTCCACCGTGCTGTGTGCATGCCACACGCAGTTGGCCCCCGGGGTGTGTCTACCCATGCATGCGAAGTCTGGATCCGGCAGAATCTGCGGAAGAAACCTATCGGTTCAACGGAGAGGAAGGCGGTTACAGCAACGCACTGTGGAGTGCAGAGAGCAAGATGAGACACTGAAAGGACATCTTGGTCATCCACTGCATCCGTGCTCATCCTCCAGTCGTCTCGACTTAGTCTTGCCACTGGAAATTGGTGGACCCGGACGAGAGAGTGAGGTCGACGTTGCGCAACTCTTCACTTTAAACAAACTCATCGCGCAAGTCATCAGTCATCCAAAGTGACCTTTCATCCTTCATCATTTCATCACCCCCAAGTCCTGTGGCGACAGGCGAGCGACAAAACGACAGGTGTGGGTACACTGGCAGTCGCAGCCGCAGACCTGCATGCAGGCGGCTCAGGCCATAGGGTCGTTCTTCGTCGACAGGAGCAGCGATGGAGCTCGGCAGCCCTCTGAGCGTCTGAGCAGCCCTCTTTAGGAATACACTGCTCACCTCCCTGGCATGAGGAAGGGGCTAGAAAAGGTGCCCTAAAAATTGCCTGCTCCATATCACCCTGGCCAGCATACCGCGGCTGGCGGGGACCCTACATCAGCGGTCGACACAACAAGAAAGAAAAGAAAAAAACAAGGATCGTTCCTCTCACCATTGGTGCTTGGAACATAAGGACTCTCCTGGACAGAGATAACGCGGACAGACCCCAAAGGAGAACGGCACTAGTTGCATCTGAACTCGCCAGATACAACATTGACATCGCAGCCTTGAGTGAGACTCGGCTTGCAGGCGAAGGCGAGCTCTGTGAACAGGGATCTGGTTACACCTTCTTCTGGAGTGGACGAGGAAGCAAAGAGCGACGTGAGGCTGGCGTTGGTTTTGCAGTAAAAACAGCACTTGTCAGCAAGCTAGCTGGAATCCCAAAGGGAGTCAACGATAGGCTTATGACCATGAAACTCCCACTGGCATCTGGCCAGAAGCACCTCACCATTGTCAGTGCCTACGCCCCAACCATGACCAACCCGGATGAAGTGAAGGCGAAGTTCTACGAGGACCTTCACTCTGTCATTGCTGCTATCCCTAAAGCAGACAAGCTCATCATTCTTGGGGACTTCAATGCTAGAGTTGGCTCTGACTACATCTCCTGGGATGGAGTGATTGGAAAGCACGGTGTGGGCCACTGCAACCCAAATGGATTGCTTTTGCTTCAGACCTGTGCAGAGCACGAACTGCTGATAACCAACACAGTTTTCTGCCTCCCTACCCGTAACAGGACGTCATGGATGCACCCTCGCTCAAAGCATTGGCATCTCATCGATTATGTCATCGTCAGGAAAAGGGATAGGCAAGATGTACGTGTAACAAAGACCATGTGCGGCGCCGAGTGTTGGACAGACCATCGCCTTGTAGTCTCGAAGCTGAATATTCGAATCCAGCCCAAGAGACGCCCCCAAGGCCAGAAGGCTCCAAAACGGCTCAACATCGCTAAGCTGAAAAGCATCACCATCAAACAGTCCTTTGTGGAGCTGCTGGAAGATCGTCTGGAATCCGCCTCTCTGGACAACCAGAATGTGGAGTCTGACTGGAGGACCCTGCGTGAGCTGATCTATAGTACAGCTTCAGAGACCCTGGGACCCATGACCAGAAAGCACAAAGACTGGTTTGATGAAAACTGTGATGAAATCAAGCAGCTTCTGGATGAGAAACGCCGTCTGCATCAAGCCTACCTGAGGAACCCAAAGTCCACATCAAAAAAGGATGCGTACGATGCCATCCACAGGACTGTTCAGCAAAAGTTACGCCAGATGCAGGATAAGTGGCTGAGTGACAAAGCTGATGAGATCCAGGGATATGCTGACAGGCACGATATGAAGAGGTTCTATGATGCCTTAAAAGAAGTCTACGGCCCCACATCCTCAGGATCATCCCCCCTCCTCAGTGCAGATGGGAATACCTTGATCACCGAGAAGGAGAAAATTCTCGAACGCTGGGCTGAGCACTTCAACAGTATCTTAAATCGCCCTTGCTCCATAAATGATGAAGCCATAGACCGTCTCCCACAAGTCCCCATCAACGAAGCACTGGACGATCCGCCAACACCTCTTGAGACCCAGAAAGGAATCCGTCTGCCATCCAGTGGCAAAGCACCTGGCTCAGACTCCATACCAGCAGAGGTCTACAAGGATGGAGGCACTGTGCTGACTGAGAAGCTCCATCAGCTGTACTCACTCATGTGGAAAGAAGAGACGATCCCCCAGGATTTCAAAGATGTATCTATCATTCACTTGTACAAGCGAAAGGGGAACCAGCAAGCCTATGATAACCATCGGGGCATTTCCTTGCTCTCCATCGCAGGCAAGATACTTGCCAGGATCCTACTAAACCGCCTCACAGCACATCTTGACCAAGGTCATTTGCCTGAGAACCAATGTGGATTCCGGAAAGAGCGCGGAACCACCGACATGGTGTTTGCTGCAAGGCAGCTGCAAGAGAAATGTCAGGAGCAAAATGCTGATCTGTTCTCCACCTATGTCGACCTCACTAAGGCCTTCGACACCGTGAGTAGAGAGGGACTGTGGAAGATCATGGCCAAGTACGGATGCCCTCGGAAATTTATTTCCTTGGTCAGCCAATTCCATGAAGGCATGCAGGCTCGAGTCCAGGACAAAGGCGAAACATCTGCTCCTTTTGCTGTCACAAATGGTGTCAAGCAAGGCTGCGTCCTGGCTCCAACGCTGTTCAACCTCATGTTCTCTGCAATGCTTACTGATGCCTTCAGAGATGGCGATGTTGGAATCGACCTAAAGTACCGAACAGATGGCAAGTTGTTTAACCTCAGAAGGCTTCAAGCAAAAACGAAGGTCATGACAGACATCATCAGAGACTTTTTGTTTGCTGATGATTGCGCCCTCAACGCTGGATCTGAAGCTGACATGCAACTCAGCGTCGACAAGTTTGCCACTGCCAGCAGGAACTTCGGCCTTACCATCAGCACGAGGAAAACTGAAGTTCTCCATCAGCCAGCCCCAGGGAAACCCTACGTTGAGCCCAACATCACAGTCAACGGTCAGAGACTCAGTGCGGTGGAGCGGTTCACATACCTTGGCAGCACACTGTCACGAAATGCGACCATCGACGATGAAGTGAACGTCAGGATTGCAAGAGCAAACGCAACTTTTGGTAGACTCAATGCAAATGTCTGGAACAGAAGAGGCATTAGTCTTGAGACCAAGCTAAAGGTCTACAGAGCAGTAGTTCTCCCCACACTACTGTACGCCTGTGAAACTTGGACAGTGTACCAACGACATGCCAAGAAGCTGAACCACTTCCACACAACATGCCTCAGGAAGCTACTGAACATCAAGTGGCAAGACAAGACCCCAGACACAGAGGTGCTCGCAAAAGCCACCCTTCCCAGCATCTTCACCATCCTGATGCAGTCCCAGCTTCGCTGGGCTGGACACGTGGCACGCATGCCAGACCATCGGCTGCCCAAAAGGCTCTTCTATGGCGAGCTGCAACAAGGGAAGAGATCACACGGAGGTCAGGAGAAGCGCTTCAGAGATACTCTGAAAGTCTCTCTGAAAGCGTTTGATATCAACCCTGACTCCTGGGAGGAATCTGCAGTGGACCGTGACAAATGGCGCGCTGCTGTGCACAAAGGCGCCAAGTTGTGTGAAGCCAACAGGACTGCTGCAGCTGTTCAGAAGAGGCAGGCCAGAAAGTCACGGGCAAACAAGCTCCGTGACAATGGTATGCCTGTCTTTGTCTGCCCCAACTGTCAGTGAACATTTCGTGCGCAGATTGGACTATTCGGCCATCTGCGCATTCACAGATAGATTCATGAGCATCCTCCCCCCACCCCACCACCACCCTCCCCCCATCCCCCAGCTGGATGACAACGATGGTCATCATCGATCTCGATGGACACACCAGTGCCAGTATCTGTGTGGGATAGGGTCAGATATTTTCATTCGGTTATCGGTCTGGCGTTGGACTTGTGATCACCAGTGATCAAGGTTCGTACGGAGCTCCGTTCAGCATGGTTTCCGGATCTTAAAAATGGGCACTGTATTCCGATTGATTTCCTTCACTTCAGCCAGGTGTGGATCAGTACTGACTTCTCTTGGGGAAGGTCACAGCTGCTGAAGGAGAAAATGTGCCGCGCCTTCCAGTGCTGCGCCATGGACATAATGGATATGAATTCACTGCTCCAATAACCATGAAAGGCTAAGAAACCAAAATTTTATGTTATGGATGAAGATGTTTTTCAAATTCTTGGTTTTGGAACACTCTCTGAAGAAAATGTGAAAACTTCAGCTGACTTTTCGTCTGACAGTTTGCCCAGTGGTTAAACTTTTCAGCACCCAGCTTTTTTATTC
>NC_134897.1:4101164-4111164 GCF_041734735.1 Babylonia areolata
ACATCCTCTCTATGCAGTTTTCTCTTTTTACGCAATAACTCTTTATACTCTCTACGTTTTTGGACATAAGCCAGACGGTCAGTGTCCAGGTTAGTTCTAGAGGCCCTATGTAATTGATTACGAAGAACTTTTCTGGTCTCACGGCACTCAAGATCAAACCATACTTTTCTTCTCTCATTCCCAAACACAACTGTTTTCTTCATACATTCACCCGAGAAAGCAAAACATTCATTAAATTTTGACAGTGCAGCGTTAACATCAACATCTACAAGTGAAATTGCATCCTGAATTATTTGTTTCACCTTGTCAGATGACATATTACTGTAGAAAGTCTCCCTCATTGCATCATCCCATTTATACTTAATCAGCGTGGACAAGGGCATACGTGTTCTAGTCTGCTGTAGCGAAACGTTTAAATTCGAATTCACAGCCAAACAAAACTCGACAAGGGAATGGTTTGACTCTACCATGTGCTTAACATTCAAACTTTTACAACGAGTAAGCATTGAGCTGGATACCAAAAAATAATCAATAACACTACAGCCATTAGTAGCAATGTATGTATATTTATCAGAATAGCTCAACAACAATTTTAAACCATTAAGAATAACCTGTGTGTGTGTGTGTGTGTGTGTGTGTGTGTGTGTGTGTGTGTGTGTGTGTGTGTGTGTGTATGTCGGTATGTTAGTGTGTGTTTGTGTCGGTGTGTGCATGTGTGTGCGCGTGTGTGTGTGTGTGCGTATGTTTCTGTGTGTGTGTGTGTGTGTTTGTGTTGTGTACGTTTCCATGTGTGTATGTGTGTGTATGTGTGTGTGTGTGTGTGTGTGTGTGTGTGTGTGTGTGTGTGTGTGTGTGTGTGTGTGTGCGCGCGCGCGCGCCTCTGTGTGCAGGGGTGAGAACGACAGCCGACATGATGAGCAGTTTGATGTCAGTGACTATTTAATGTGTGGCAGGAGGATCACACACATAAACTATTTACTGTGTGGCAGGAGGATCACACACATAAACTATTTACTGTGTGGTAGGAGGATCACACACATAAACTATTTAATGTGTGGCAGGGGGATCCCACACATAAACTATTTACTGTGTGGCAGGAGGATCCCACACATAAACTATTTAATGTGTGGCAGGAGGATCACACACATAAACTATTTACTGTGTGGCAGGAGGATCCCACACATAAACTATTTACTGTGTGGCAGGAGGATCCCACACATAAACTGTGGGTGTCCGCCAGATGTGGGATGACCTATGCAACCCTCCCCCCTGTACGTTCATTTGTTTGCTTTTGGTTTTTTTTAACTTACGTATGTTAAAAAAAAGTGTGTAAATGTAATAATACGGCGTGTGTGTGTGTGTGTGTGTGTGTGTGTGTGTGTGTGTGTGTGTGTGTGTCTGTGTGTGTGTGTGTCTGTGTGTGTGTGTGTCTGTGTGTGTCTGTGTGTGTGTCTGTGTGTCTATGTCTGTGTGTCTGTATGTGTCTGTGTGTGTTGTCTCTGTGTCTACGTGTGTCTGTGTGTTTACATGAGATATATTATATTTATTGTGTACGTTCTGTTTCCAACTTTTTAACAGGTGGTGTGAGTGCGCGCTACTCGACCCATCAGAGAGAGAGAGATGGAGATTAAGAGGTAGGAAAGAGAGTAAAAGAGAGGAACAGAAAGGGAGAGAAAAGTGAATTAAAAACTATTGAGGTAAAACCACAAACACATGAACGCTGATATTGACACTGAAGTTGATTTCATTTGTAAAGGCCATCAGCCATGATATATCTGGGAGGAAGAAGAAGAAAAGAAGAAGACAGAGACAGTGCTAGATAAACTGAAGCAGAATAAACTGAAATAATGTAGTTCTGTAATTTTTCGAAATTACTGCAACAAAGTGAGAGAGGAATAAAGAGAGAGGGTGGGGTGTGTGGGGGTGTGGAGGAGGGAGGGAGGGGGTCGAACTCCACTGTTTTAATCATGGATAAAGCCTCTTTCGTCCTGCAGTAGATAAAACAAGAAAAACTGAAAATATATTATAAATGAAGAAGAGGGAAAAATAGGAAAATTAAGAAGAGGGGAAAAGAGAAAAGGACAGAAGAGGACAAGCAGAAGAAGCAGGTGGAGGACGAGGAGGAGAAGGAGGAAAGGGTGTAGGAGAGGCAGGAGAGGAAGGAGAGGAGAAGCAGAAGAAAGAGAAAATAAAGTTGGACGACGACGACGAGGAGGATACAGGAGAACGATAAATAGCACACAGAGACACACACAGAGACAGAGAGAGAGAGAAACAGAGACACACACAGAGACAGAGAGGACACAGAGAGAGAGAGAGAGAGAGAGAGACAGAGACAGAGACAGAGAGAGACAGAGAGGACAGAGACACACACACAGAGACACACACAGAGACAGAGAGGACAGAGACACACACAGAGACAGAGAGAGAGAGAGAGAAACAGAGACAGAGAGGACAGAGACACACACAAAGAGAGACAGAGACAGAGAGAAACAGAGACAGAGAGACAGAGACACACACAGAGAGAGACAGAGAGAGAGAGAAACAGAGACAGAGAGACAGAGAGGACAGAGACACACACAGAGAGACACACACAGAGAGACACACAGAGAGAGAAACAGAGACAGAGAGACAGAGAGGACAGAGACACACACAGAAAGACAGAGAGAGAGAGAGAAACAGAGACAGAGAGACAGAAAGGACAGAGACACACACACACACAGAGACAGAGAGAGAGAGAAACAGAGACAGAGAGACAGAGAGAGGACAGAGACACACACACACACACACACACACACACACACACACACACACACACACACACACACACACAGAGAAACGGAGACAGAGAGACAGAGAGAGGACAGAGACACACACACACAGAGACAGAGAGAGAGAGAAACAGAGACAGAGAGACAGAGAGAGGACAGAGACACACACACACACACAGACAGAGAGAGAGAGAAACAGAGACAGAGAGACAGAGAGGACAGAGACACACACACACAGACAGAGAGAGAGAGAGAAACAGAGACAGAGAGACAGAGAGAGGTGGGGAGGGGGGGAGACAAAGAGAGAGACAGAGAGTGGGATGGGAGAAAGAGAGAGAGGGAGCGGGAGGGAAAGCAGGGAGAAAGATAAAGAGAAGTGTATAGGAAAGAAAAGAAAGAAGCAGGAACGGAGCGGGAGATTGACAGATGTGCTTCAGCAGCGGACTCGTTGTGAGAAGAACAGTTCCTGTTTTGAAAAGTTGGTTTTCAGCTTCTGTTGAAAACAAAAGACTAAGGTCTCATTACGCTGTTTTCTGCCAAATGTCTCGGGCTGTTTAAACGCACACCTGAGCCTAGTTGTCGGTTGACCACACACACACACACACACACACACATACACAAGGCAGGGAGAAAGGCGGGTTGTGGTGGTGGAGGTGATAGATTGACACAAAGGCAGAGACAGGCACCTGAGCCTTCTAAAAGTTTCAGACTAACACACACACACACACACACACACACACACACACGCACGCACGCACACAAACACACACGGCAGCCCCTAATTCATCACGGCGCCCGGATGCTGTCAGAAAGCAAGAAACTGATAGCTGTGCGCACATGTTGATATCTGTGTCCCTCCAGAACCCATCGGCCCTTTCAACTCCTGGTTGTCATGGGGCCTGACCACTCCATGGTCACAAAGCAGACATTCGCTCTCGGGTCGTCTAGTAAGAATTCCGGCGATAAACAGAATATTCCGCCCAAATCCCCCTTTTCTTCACTTTTTTTGTAAAAAGAGGAAAACCGTGCTCTATCGGGGAACTGGGATGGTGTATGTGTGTGTGTGTGTGCGGGTGTGCGTGTGTGTCTTGACTTGACTTGACTTTGACTTGACTTCATTTATTGTCATAAAATCCCGAAGGAGTAATAGACACAACAAAGAACAAAGGGAACAAAGAAATAAACGGTCGTCCAATACGCATGCAATGAAATACATAGTTGGCGAGTGTTTTTTGACAGTCATCGCAGTTGAATAAATCACTTGGTTTTAGGATATTGTTTTGTATGTTTCTAGTGATCAAATTTGATTTATATTCATACTGTTGTACAGCTGTAATTAGATGTTTCGCAAATTATGAAGTAAGATACACGTATCTAAGAAATGTAATTAATCTTCAACAATTTCACATATATCACATAACCTCCCTTCTCTGGGAATGTTTGCATATCTTCCTCGTTCGATATTTAAATAATGTGCGCTTATTCTGAGTTGATAAAGAGCTTGTTTGTGAGCAGGATCGATTTTATCAGTTAGATAATTCTCAGTTTGATAATCGTTTCTTTCAATTTTGTTGTAGAAGTCTAATCTGTTGTATTCAGTTTTTCTCTGTTTCCAGAATTGTATACTATCTATTTCTTAGTTGTTGACGTAATGTGAATTTAAGTCTGATGTTACTAAATGTCAACTTATTAATCCAGACATGACCTAATCCTACATTGTGAAGAATATTCTTTACAAACAGTATCCAGGGGTTTTCAATTGTATTGTGTCTGGTTAGTTCATCATTGACATATAGACTTTTTTGATATGGCTATCATCATGTGCATCCAGAATATGAGTCCAGTGGCCAAGAACTCTGCATGCAATATGAATTCCAATTTGAAATCTGTCCATTTCTACTAGAGTTGGCAGATTCATTGTTTAGAATGTACCCGTAGAAGCAGTTTGCAAATTTTTTTTGCATTTGTTTATGTGAATGTTTCGAAGAAATAAAGTTTCTAAAGAAATATGTCATTCCTGTATTGAATGAATTGGTAGTTTTAGTTTCAGCCCATGGGAACCAAATGTCGCATCCATATGATAATATAGGTAAAACAATCGAATCAAAAAGCTGCAGTACAATATCCAAACGAATATCTTGCTTTTTAATGATTCGTCGGAGGGAATGTGCTGCTTTTGGTGCCTGTTTGGCTAGGTGCTCTTGGGCATAAGAGAATGTTCCAGTTTTGTGAAATAATATACCCAAGTACTTGTATTGGTCAGTTGTCTGAATTATATCATTGCCTATTGTGAAAATAACAGGCACTTTGGGATCGGTGTGTGTGTGAGAACTATTACTTCAGTTTTGTCTATGTTTATTTTTAGATCCCAGTTTTCACAATATAGATTGAGTTTCCTTTGTAATCCTATCTTTGTCGTGGACAAAATTACTAGGTCATCAGCATATAGTATGCACGAAACAATATTATTTTTGTCAAGGTCTATGGATGGTGAGTCAGTAACGCCCAAACATTTCGGGAGACCATTGATAAAGATATTAAATAAAGTGGGACTGAGTGTGTTTCCTTGCAGTACCCCCTTCAATATGGGTATTTCAGAAGAAAATCCCGTATCAGTTCTTGTGCATACTGTGGCATTTTCAAACATGCTTTGAATAGCTCTAAAGCAATTTCCATTTATACCGATTTGAAACATTTTTAGCATTAGAGCGTGATGCCAGACTGTGTCAAATGCTTTCTGAAAATCAACAAAACAGCAATAAAGGCGATCAATTCTTTTTCTTAAAGTATCGTCAATTATCTTTTTTAAGTATGGATATGCGGTCCGAGGTCTCGTGTGATTTTCGAAAGCCTGCTTGTTCTTTTGATAGTAAAATATTGTCTTCAAGATTGTTTGTTATACGATTGTTTAATATTTGACAAAAAGATTACTAACTGATAGATTGTTGATTTGTCCTGTCTTTAGTGCATGACCAAGAGCGCTGGCAGAATCTTCATTCCAGAAAAATGTAGTATAACTTTCGTTTTGGTTGTTGCATTCCTTATTACTGTGAGTGTAGGGCGATTTTTTTCTTTTCCATTTCCTTACTGACAAGTACATTGACAATCGAAGCGGACAATGGGAAAACGGGCTGATACCTTCTACATTCATTTGAGATATGTCTTTTGTGAGTCGTTCTGAATATATGAAATAGTCTACAACGCAGTACACTCTCTTGCACAGTTGTCATCGACGACGAGGTGAATGCCAGACTCGCCAAAGCCAGCGCTGCCTTCGGCAGACTCCATAAGAACGTTTGGAACAGGAGAGGCATCACCCTGGAGACGAAGCTCAAAGTATACTGGCAAGGCCATAGTTCTCACCACACTGCTCTATGGATGTGAATCATGGACGGTCTACAAACGCAAAAGCTGAACCACGTCCACACCACCAGCCTCAGAAAACTTCTCGGCATAAAGTGGCAAGAGAAGATCCCTGATATTCTAAGAAGATGATTGTAATTTGTTGATGAATTGGTAGTCTTTCAGTTTATTCACGCGAATACCATCTATTGTTTCTATGAAACATTTGATATTCCATGAAAGAATGTTGATACGACTTTTACCTATGTCTACAGTCTATGTAAAATGTTCTATTGCCCTGTGGATCTATTTATATGCTCGCGTACATTCTACTGATCATAGTACATATTGTGTAGTCTGTCACAATAAGACTATCCGGAACGGGCTGAACGTCGTGAATGTGGGTGGTAGCTGTATTCATCGTCGTTCTCACGGGAGGAACGTCGTGTGTCGGGGAAGTTGCCATGTTCACCGTCGCCTTCCTCGAACGCTGAATACCGTCTTCCTGTGAGGTAGTGGAAGTTATCGTTGTCCTCATGGTATGAGGGGTAGTGACGTCGGCTGTATCTGTCAGACCAACCTCTCTTTGGCCTGTTCCGTGGATACTGATATACTGTCTGTCGAAGTGAGTTCATGTGTATGGTTGAAGTGTCTCTCTGCTCGACGGTGTCTATTGCCGCTCTGGTTATTTCTCTTACGGATGTCGGTATAGCTAGCTGTTGTACTTTCTGCTGCCATATGTGTCCTTGTGTATGTAAGTTTTGTCTCTGCTGTTTCTATGCTGGGCGTCCTGGAGTCGTATGTTGGTTTGTTCTTGTGTGAACGCCTTTTGGTAACGATCCTGGAGCTGTCGTGGATGTCCTCTTCTGTTGTCGTGTACAGGTCTGTACTGACGTCGTGGCCGTGTCTTTCCTGTCGGCTTCTCCCACAGCGTGTTGTCAAGATGTCGACCGATGTTGGCTGCCAGGAGACCAGCACCTCTTGTGTTTGGGTGTACCTCGTCTTTCAAGTGATAATCTGCACACAGGTTGTCATGACCCACGAAAGAGATGTTGTCCAGTTCATGAAGCTTTGTATACAGCAAGGCGTTGAACAAGTCTATTCTGCGACTTAGCTCTTTCTGACGGGTGGTTGTGGCCTTGCTGATAATGATCTTGCTGCTTGCTTTCATTTCTCTTCTTATTTGTTGGACAGCTGAAGTCAGTTTATTGCTGGCTGCTTCTGCGTCGAGATTTCTTATGTCATTTACACCCACATGTATGAGGACGGCGTCAGAGTACGACCTTGTGACGTTGTCCTAAACCCAAGATATACCTCTATAACAGTATCATTATCATTATCATCAGCATCTGTGTGTGTGTGTGTGTGTGTGTGTGTGTGTGTATGTGTGTGTGTTACTTTCAGTTTCAGTAGCTCAAGGAGGCGTCACTGCGTTCGGACAAATCCATATACGCTACACCACATCTGCCAAGCAGATGCCTGACCAGCAGCGTAACACAACGCGCTTAGTCAGGCCTTGTGTGTGTTAGCCTGTAACTTCTTGCATTTTTAAACAAGCTGTTTGATTTTTTTTCTGTTTCGTTCCGACATATTCGTTAAAAGTCTATAAATGTGTCACTTCATAAGCTGTCAGTGAACCAAATAATAAGCAAGAAATAGCTTTAACTAGTTCAGTGTACACATATATTCTGAACAGAAAATTTACCAAATGGACAGAAAAAGAAGAGATTTTCGACTCGAAATACATACTTCGTGGGCAGTTCTGAGTAAAAGAAATACAATGACACTGTTCATGATAAATGCTGCTTTTTTTTTTTTTTTTTTTTTTTTTTTACGTCGCAGATGTGTTCAGCCGGCGGCCAGCTCCTACCAAGAGTTGAGTGTGCTATGGGCTTAACTGGGAAGAGTGGGACCACACTGTCGAGTATAATCCACTTCACGGATGTGTCTTTGGGTGTGTTGCTCTAATTCCCAGACCAACACAGCAAGTGTCTGTTTATATCGGGCCTGGTCAATGCTGGGATATTAATATGAAAAGAAACGTAGAGTACCACCTTGTGACGTTGTCCTAAGCCTAAGATATACCTCTATAACAGTATCATTATCATCATCATCCACGTTCATCATCAATATGAAAAAATGTCCCAAGTTCAGTGGACTTTCATGCTCTGCTTTCATGGCGACCAGTTTCGATCCCCCTCCACTTCCGTGCTTGGGGTGAGTCCTGTCAAGGTCAAGTGTCAGCGAGTTCATGGGGGACTGTCTTTGGAGGGACTTGTAGAGATATCCACTTTGAGGGGCATGCCCATTCAGTCTTGCTCTGCGACTAAATAATTATTGTCGTCAGTACGGGGGCTTAATAGGTGGTGTCCTAGATACGTTCAATCAGAACACGCACTACTGAACACTACCAAACTGACTTGACAGTAGTGCAAGGTCTCCTCTGGTGCGTGGCCTCCTGGCAACTTAGCCATGATGATTCCCTGTGGACTGCCGGCGCTGTAATTGTGACAGACGAACCCAGGTGGGGCTGTGTATGGACAGCTCAGACTGAGCAGCATGGGAGGAATGCCACTGAAACAAAGCAAATGATGGGGCAGCCCCCCACCCCCACCCCCCACCCACCCATGCCCCCCTGCCCCCCCAAAAAACAACAACAAAACGAACAAGAAGAAGAATGATTTACCACCGTGAAGACAAGAGAACGGGGAGTTTAACGATAAGGAGAGCGGAGGAAACAGCTTGAATTTTGTCCCGTACATAAAGGAAAGAACAAGGAATGGCTTGACAATATTGTCCCCGAGAAAAGGAGGGAACATGAGAACTGTTTGAAAATTTTGTTTTCCTGGACAAGAGAGATCAACAGAATGGCTTGACAATGTTGTCCCCTTTGGCGAGGAGAGGAAGAGGGAACAGATGTTCTATCTTGTTCTCCACGGACATGAGAGAACTAAGGAATGGCGTGACAATGTCTACAATCTTGTTCTCCACGAACATGAGAGAACTAAGGAATGGCGTGGCAATGGCTACAATCTTGTTCTCCACGGACATGAGAGAACTAAGGAATGGCGTGGCAATGTCTACAATCTTGTTCTCCACGGACATGAGAGAACTAAGGAATGGCGTGGCAATGGCTACAATCTTGTTCTCCACGGACATGAGAGAACTAAGGAATGGCGTGGCAATGTCTACAATCTTGTTCTCCACGGACATGAGAGAACTAAGGAATGGCGTGGCAATGTCTACAATCTTGTTCTCCACGGACATGAGAGAACTAAGGAATGGCGTGACAATGTCTACAATCTTGTTCTCCACGGACATGAGAGAACTAAGGAATGGCGTGACAATGTTGTCCCCTTTGGAAAGGAGAAAACAAGGGAAGCGTTTGACTTTTTTGTCTCCCTCGGGAAGGAGATAAGAAGGGTAGGGTTTTACACTCTTGTTCTTCGCGGAAAGGAGAGAAGAAGAGGATGGCTTGACAAACTCGTGTCCACCCACTGTGCTGCATTCTGAGGTGACTGTCATCGTTACCTCTTCATTTCCTCGTCATATCCCCTGTCCGGCAACTCTGTTGTCAGAGAGCAAAGTGGGTGCCTGGGTTGAGTGTTTTAAAAATGTGTGTGTGTGTGTGTGTGTGTGTGTGTGTGTGCAGACATTTGTCAGTGTGCGAGTCCCCGTGTGTTTCTGCGTGTGTGTGTGTGTGTGTGTGTGTGTGTGTGTGTGTGCAGACATTTGTCAGTGTCTCCGTGTGTTTCTGCGTGTGTGTGTGTGTGTGTGTGTGTGTGTGTGTGTGTGTTTTCGTGGATGCGTGCGTGTGTGTATCTTGTGTATGTGACCATTATTCCATTACGCAGGAGTTCGTTATTCAATAGGAAAACAATAAGAAC
>NC_134897.1:4116164-4121164 GCF_041734735.1 Babylonia areolata
ATGGAACACTGCTCCGAGCATCTGACGACGTGGCAATTTTCTAGATCAATCATAGCCGAGCTGTGACTAACATGTCAAAGCAATAACTGAACAAAGAATTAACTGAACATACTATATGAACACAAGTACTGTGTCGAACAATACAATTTACAAGTCAACACATTCTACACACTAGTACTCACAGCGATACATAGCGAGGTGTCAGCCGTTGTGGGGACACACACGGCACACACTGCTCGCGACACAGCAAGAGAGAGAGAGCAGGCTCTGGTCAGATGACTGACCAGGCATGAAATGACCACTCATCACGTCTATTGGAGTTTAACGACCTATTGGCGTCTACACCCTTTAAGGTCAAGTTTGTTTGGTTGGAGGATTTTACCACTCATCACTCACTGTGCCAATTTATGCAAGTGAAACGGACTGCAAAGGCCGTCACGTGTGCTGCAAACAGATCGACTCTAATGAAGCCAAATCTGACAAGAACTGTGTTTGTTTCAAGGTGTTCAGTGACAGATTTCTAAATGATTCCTGAACCAATTTGCGTCGGATAAGTTGCAAAAGAAAGAGCTCAACGCCTACTTTATAATGAGTGTAAAATGAAGTGTTGATTATTTAAGATGAATTTATAATCCTAATTTAAGTCACCTGAACAGGGTCAGTTTTAACGAGCTCGTCGCTGAAAATTACAAACTGCGTTAAATTAGTTTAACGTAGGCGAACATCAATGGAATAGATTTAAAGATGGAATTACGACGATTCTGCCAGTATATAATACTTCTAGTTCACTGATCTGACAAAAGAGTTATTAATTAATTACGGTGGAACAGAAACACAAGTTTGCTCTCAGCCAATGACGTACTGCGACGCGACACTGGTCGAGCCGTCAGCAGGTGGTCTGGGGAGGACAAAATTATGTAAGCGGAATGACGTCACACATTCTGGGCGCGGGTAAGGAGGGAAAAACGTCGTCTGCTAAAACAGCTTGTGCGTAAGGCAAGCTAATACAGCTTGTGCGTGAGGCAAATATTGGAGCAAGCATAGCGCTTGGTCACACACACACACACACACACACACACACACACACATATATATATATATATATATATATAGCGCTGAATCTTGTGCAGAGACAAATCTGAGCACTTTCACACCAGTCATTCACACGTACGCATAACTAAAAACTGAAGAAACTGAAGACAAGGAAGGGGCAGGGGAGGGAGGCTATCTTGTGAAGAGGTGGGTTTTTAGACTTGAAAGAGCTGAGTGCAGAGACCTGACGAAGCGGAAGAGGAAGTTCATTCCAAATACAAGGTCCAGAGACAGAGAAAGAACGGCGTCCAACAGTGGAGTGTTTGAATCTGGGTATGCGTAAACAGAGTGGATCCGAAGCCGATCGTAGAGAGCGAGATGGAGTGTAAACGTAAAGACAGCCATAAAGATGGTAAGGGGCAGATTTGTGAATACATTTATAAAATAGAGTGCTGATCTTATACTTTATTATGTGTAAGACAGGGAGCCAATGGAGATGTAGCAAAAGAGGAGTGATGTGCTCAGATCTTTTTTTTCTGAGGACGAGTCGGGCAACGGAGTTTTGTATGCGCTGAAGGGACTGAATGGATGAAGCAGGCAAACCAGACAATAGAGAGTTACAGTGGCCAAGGCGCGAGAGAATAAGAGAAATGACAAGTCTAGATGTTGCGTCAATGGACAGATATTTCCGGATAGAACTGATGCGTCGCAATTGACAGTAGCAGGATCGACATGGCTGACTGATAAATTTTTGCATGGACAGTGTGTTGTCAAAGACAACGACGAAGTTTTTGACTGATCGGAAAGAGGGATGGATGTACTGCCAAGTGTGCTTTTGTTAGTTGTGATGGAAGAGAGTTTTTCTTTAGTTCCTATTATCATTGCTTCGGATTTGTCTGCGTTCAATTGTAACTTATTTAGAGTCATCCAGTTTTGAATGTCCAGGAAGCATTCAGATGTTTCTTGCAAGAGCGAGGACAATTTTTCAGGGGTATCACTCTTCTGAAGTTGAGTGTCATCAGCATAGGAATGATGACTAACATTGTGGTGGTTGATAATTTCAGCGAGAGGAGCAGTGTACAGTGTGAAGAGAACTGGGCCTAAAACAGATCCCATTCTCTCTCTCTCTCTCTCTCTCTCTCTCTCTCTCTCTGTGTGTGTGTGTGTGTGTGTGTGTGTGTGTGTGTGTGTGTGTGTGTGTGTGTGTCTCGCTCTCTGTGTGTCTCTCTTCCTTTCTTAGTCCCCTCCCTCTTGCCCCCCTCCCCTCCACCTCAACCGCCCCCTTTTCATTCGAATATACAGAAATGTCGATTTCTAATTAATAATAACAATCATCATTATGATAGAAATGATAATAATCCAAATAATAATAATATCATTTATTTTCAGTCTGATATCATCATCTTAGATGAACAGACTATAAAAAAAATAAGCGAACGATGACAGATTGGAATCGATCAGTGAGATAAGATTTGAACCAGTTTAGAACAGTGCCGTTGATACCAAATCTAAAATGAAGACAGGAAAGAAGGATTGAAGGGTCTATCGTGTCAAAGGCGGCTGACAAGTCGAGACGCTATCAGTAGATTGTTCAGGATGTGAAGGAGAGTGGTTTCGGTGCTGTGGTCAGCACGATATGCAGACTGAAATGGGTGGACGAGATTGTTGAAACAAAGGTGGTTGTTGAGCTGCTTCAGGACAGATTTTTCATGGAGTTTGGACAGGAAAGGAAGTTTAGAAACTGGTCGATATTTTTTCAAAATGTTTGCATCAAGGTTGGGTTTCTTCAGAAGAGGCCGGACGATTGAAATTTTAAAAGTGGATGGAAACGTTCCAGTAAGAAGGGATGAGTTGACAATATTGGTGATTGTGGGGAGAAGCTGTGAGACACACTGGGAAAAGACAGAGGCTGGTATAGGATCGAGTTCGCAGGATTTTATTGTCATTTCTTTCAGGACTTCACTCACTTCTGTGTCGATCAGGACGAGCAGGTTGGAAAGGCATCTGGTCCAAGCTCGTACGAATATTTTGGGTTTTTTTTGTTTTTTTTTTGGGGGGGGGGGGGTTATGTTTTTTCTGCACCGACAAAAGAAAGGTAAAGGTACGTGCTGTCTGCCACCGACAGTATTATACTGCTTGGCTGTTATCCTACTCCCTATCTGCACGGACAGTATTATACTCCTTGGCTGTTACCCTACTCCCTATCTGCACGGACAGTATTATACTCCTTGGCTGTTACCCTACTCCCTATCTGCACGGACAGTATTATACTGCTTGGCTGTTATCCTACTCCCTATCTGCACGGACAGTATTATACTGCTTGGCTGCTATCCTACTCCCTATCTGCACGGACAGTATTATACTCCTTGGCTGTTACCCTACTCCCTATCTGCACGGACAGTATTATACTGCTTGGCTGCTATCCTACTCCCTATCTGCACGGACAGTATTATACTGCTTGGCTGCTGTCCTACTCCCTATCTGCACGGACAGTATTATACTGCTTGGCTGCTGTCCTACTCCCTATCTGCACGGACAGTATTATACTGCTTGGCTGTTATCCTACTCCCTATCTGCACGGACAGTATTATACTGCTTGGCTGTTATCCTACTCCCTATCTGCACGGACGTAGAGACGAATCCTGGTCCTGACAGCAATACAAACTGGAAGTATGAAATGCGCACCACTATGGATAGACGATCTGTTCAGATATTGGACGAGCTACGATTACATTCCGAGAAAATGGAAACTATCATTGGGAACCTCCAAAGAAGTATAACACAGTTGATGTCAGAGGTATGGACCCTACAAAATGTCATACATGAACACAGCAACAAGATACATCACACGCAGGAAGACAATGTCAGTGTTCATCAACGGTTGGACAGAATATAAACAAAAAATAAACACACTGGAGATTAATTCAGGAGAAATCAATTTTAAACTTCTTGGTGTTCGTGAAACCGGTCTGGAAAGCAACAGAAAAAGTGCGGAAATTGCTGTTGACATTTTGAATCGTTTCTCATCCTCCAGCTCTTGACGTCTGTCAGACATTGAGAAGGCGTATCGCATCGGTAGTTACAGACAGTACTCCTCACAGCCACGCCCATTAATCGTTCGATTCCACAACTGGACGGACAAGATGGACAGTCTGGGTGATGACTACTTAAGAAACCTTCTCAGAAGAGAGAACGTCCGAATCGCCGCGGACCTCACAACACGTCAGAGAGAGGAGATACGACACCACCGTCAGCAGGGAAAGACTGCATACTTCAAGAAAGGAAGACTGTATGTCCAAGACAAGCACTCAAAAGCGCTTAGATTTGTCTCTGCACAAGATTCAGCGCTATATAGATACTATCATTATTATCATCTAAACACTGATGACTTGGACGCCTGACGTGACAGCAGAACAGAGTCGAAAATGGGGGCACAGACCGATATCGCACATTTAACTCAAAGCATGCGAATTTCTAGAACCAGCGAACAGCATCTGGTACCAGATATGGGGACCACCAAAGAAACAGGGGATCGAGTACATACAGGAAGCAGGAGACTGACAACAGGCAGCAAGGCGACTTCGAAGAGAACAGATCCAGTGCACACAGACACCACGCTCCCTCTCAACACATCCACCACCAGAACGAGCGACACAGCCAAGTGGAGTCAGCGCCCTCCTCCAGATGGCAGGAAGAGTACGATATGTACCAGCAAAACAGCTTTGAGAACAATTTCACTGCACAACTCGACTAAATGCCGGTAGGGAAACTTTTCAATATCAGCAAACACCCTCTGTTCCAATGTACGACTACGAAGAATTTCAGAGCCACACAGCAAGCTATCGACCCGGCTGTGTGTGTCTCTTTAAATGTCGTTGTGTATGTCATCTAATTTCTATTAAGTGATGAGATTTTGTTCTTTGGTTTAGTGGAAATCAACGTGTAAAATACATACTTCGATTCTACAC
>NC_134897.1:4126164-4193664 GCF_041734735.1 Babylonia areolata
TAGACAGATAAAGCAGGACGAGGCAGACAGAAAAAAGCAGGACGAGGCAGACAGACAGACAAAGCAGGACGAGGCAGAGAGACAGATAAAGCAGGATGAGAGAGACAGACGGATAAAGCAGGATGAGGCAGACAGACAGACAAAGCAGGACGAGGCACACAGATAAAGCAGGACGAGACAGATAAAGCAGGACGAGAGAGACAGACATGCAAAGCAGGATGAGACAGACAGACAAAGCAGGACGAGGCAGACAGATAAAGCAGGACGAGATAGATAAAGTAGGACGAGACAGACAGATAAAGCAGGACGAGGCAGGCAGACAGACAAAGCATGACGAGACAGACAGACAGATAAAACAGGACGAGGCAGACAGACGAACAAAGCAGGAAGAGGCAGATAGACAGAGAAAGCAGGACGAGGCAGAAAGATAAAGCAGGACGAGGCAGACAGATAAAGGAGGACGAGGCACACAGACAAACAAAGCAGGACGGGGCAGACAGATAAAGGAGGACGAGGCAGACAGACAAAGCAGGACGAGACAGATAGATAAAGCAGGACGACCAGACAGACAGACAAAGCAGAACGAGCCAGACAGACAGGTAAAGCAGGACGAGGCAGACAGACAGACAAAGCAGGACGAGGGAGGTAGAGAGATAAAGCAGGACGAGGCACACAGACAGATAAAGCAGGACGAGACAGACAGACAGACAAATCAGGACGAGACAGACAGATAAAGCAGGACGAGGCAGATAGATAAAGCAGGACGGGGCAGATAAACAGAGAAACGAGAACGAGGCAGACAGATAAAGAAGTACGAGGCAGACAGACATACAAAGCAGGACGAGGCAGACAGACAGACAAAGCAGGACGAGGCAGACAGATAAAGCGGGACGAGGCAGACAGAGAGACAAAGCAGGACGCGGGAGACAGACAAAGCAGGACGAGACAGACAGACAGACAAAGCAGGAAGAGGCAGACAGACAGATAAAACAGGACGAGGCGGACAGATAAAGCAGGACGAGGCAGACAGACAGACAAAGCAGGACGAGGCAGGCAGACAGATAAAGCAGGACGAGACAGACAGACAGACAGATAAAACAGTACGAGGCAGACAGACGGACAAAGCATGACGAGGCAGACAGACAGGCAAAGCAGGACGAGGCAGACAGATCAAGGAGGAAGAGACAGACAGATAAAGCAAGACGAGACAGACAGATAAAACTGGACGAAGCAGACATACAGACAAAGGAGGACGAGACAGAGAGACAGATAAAACAGGACAAGACAGAGAGATAAAACAGGACGAAGGAGACAGACAGACAAAGCACGAGACAGACAGAGAGATAAAACAGGAAGAAGCAGACAGATAAAGCAGGACGAGGTAGACAGAGAGATAAAGCAGGACGAGGCAGACAGATAAAGCAGGAAGAGGCAGACAGACAGATAAAGCAGGACGAGGCAGACAGATAAAGCAGGAAGAGGCAGAAAGACAGATAAAGCAGGACGAGACGGATAGACAAAGCAGGACAGGAGAGAGAGACAAAGCAGGACGAGGCAGACAGATAAAGGAGGACGAGGAAGACAGACAGACAAAGCAGGACGAGGCAGACAGACAGATAAAGGAGGACGAGCAGACAGACAGAGAAAGCAGGACGAGGGAGAGAGAGAGATAAAGCAGGACGATGCAGACAGACAGACAAAGAAGGACGAGGCAGGCAGACAAAGCAGGACGAGGCAGATAGACAGACAAAGCAGGACGAGACAGACAGATAAAGCAGGACCAGGAAGTCAGATAAAGCAGGACGGGCAGACAAACAGATAAAGCAAGACGAGGCAGATAGATAAAGGAGGACATGGCAGACAGACAGACATAGCAGGACGAGGCAGCCAGACAGATAAAGCAGGACGAGACAGAGAGATCAAACAGGACGAGACAGAGAGACAGATAAAATAGGACGAGGCAGACAGACGGACAAAGCAGGATGAGGTAGACAGACAGATAAAGTAGGACGAGGCAGAGAGATAAAGCAGGACGAGACAGACAGAAAAAGTAGAACGAGACAGACAGATAAAGCAGGACGAGACAGGCAGTCAAAGCAAGACGAGACTGAAATATAAAGCAGGACGACCAGACAGACAGACAAAGCAGGACGAGGAAGACAGACAGATAAAGCAGGACGAGGCAGACAGACAGACAAAGCAGGACGAGGGAAGCAGACAGATAAAGCAGGACGAGGCAGACAGACAGATAAAGCAGGACGAGACAGACAGACAGACAAAGCAGGTCGAGACAGACAGATAAAGCAGGACGAGGCAGACAGATAAAGCAGGACGGGGCAGACAAACAGAGAAACCAGTACGAGGAAGAAAGATAATGGAGTACGAGGCAGACAGACAGACAAAGCAGGACGAGGCAGACAGATAAAGCAGGACGAGGCAGACAGACAGATAAAGCAGGACCAGGCAGACAGATAAAGCAGGACCAGGCAGACAGACAGACAAAGCAGGACGAGGCAGACAGACAGATAAAGCAGGACGAGACAGACAGACACACAGATAAAACAGGACGAGGCAGACAGACGGACAAAGCAGGACGAGGGAGACAGACAGACAAACCAGGACGAGGCACACAGATAAAGGAGGAAGAGACAGACAGATAAAGCAAAACGAGACAGACAGATAGAACTGGACGAAGCAGACATACAGACAAAGGAGGTCGAGACAGACAGACAGATAAAACAGGACGAAGCAGACAGAGAAAGGAGGACGAGACAGACAGACAGATAAAACAGGAAGAAGCAGACAGATAAAGCAGGACGAGGTAGACAGACAGATAAAGGAGGACGAGGCAGACAGATAAAGCAGGAAGAGGCAGACAGACAGATAAAGCAGGACGTGACAGACAGACAAAGCAGGACAAGGCAGACAGACAAAGCAGGACGAGGCAGACAGATAAAGGAGGACGAGGCAGACAGACAGACAAAGCAGGACGAGGCAGACAGATAGATAAAGGAGGACGAGCAGATAGACAGAGAAAGCAGGACGAGGGAGAGAGACAGATAAAGCAGGACGAGGCAGACAGACAGACAAAGCAGGACGAGACAGACAGATAAGGCAGGACGAGGAAGACAGATAAAGCAAGACGAGGCAGACAGATAAAGGAGGACGAGGCAGACAGACAGACATAGCAGGACGAGACAGACAGACAAAGCAGGACGAGGGAGACAGACAGATAAAGCAGGACGAGAGAGACAGACAATGCAGGACGAGGAAGACAGAGAAAACAGGACGAGACAGACAGATAAAGCAGGACGATGCAGACAGACAGACAAAGCAGGACTAGGCAGACAGATAAAGCAGGACGCGGCAGACAGACAAAGCAGGACGAGACAGACAGACAGATAAAGCAGGACGAGGCAGACAGACAAACAGGACAAGAGATACAGACAGATAAAGCAGGACGAGGCAGACAGACAGACAAAGCAGGACGAGGCAGACAGACAGATAAAGCAGGACGAGGAAGACAGACAGACAAAGCAGGACGAGGGATGCAGAGAGATAAAGCAGCACGACCAGACAGACAGATAAAGCAGGACGACTAGACAAACAGACAAAGCAGGACGAGGCAGACAGACAGATAAAGCAGGACGAGGAAGACAGACAGACAAAGCAGGACGAGGGAGGCAGAGAGATAAAGCAGCACGACCAGACAGACAGATAAAGGAGGACGACCAGACAGACAGATAAAGCAGGACGAGGCAGACAGACAGATAAAGCAGGACGAGGGAGGCAGAGAGATAAAGCAGGACTAGGCAGACAGACAGACAAAGCAGGACGAGACAGACAGATAAAGGAGTACGAGGCAAACAGACATACAAAGGAGGACAAGGTAGGCAGACAGACAAAGCAGGACGAGACAGACAGATAAAGCAGGACGGGGCAGACAGAGAGACAAAGCAGGACGAGGCAGAGAGATAAAGGAGGACGCTGCAGACAAACAGGTAAAGCAGAACGAGGCAGACAGATAAAGGAGTACGAGGCAAACAGACATACAAAGGAGGACAAGGCAGGCAGACAGACAAAGCAGGACGAGACAGACAGATAAAGCAGGACGAGGCAGACAGATAAAGCAGGACGAGGTAGACAGGCAGATAAAGCACGACGAGGCAGACAGATAAAGCAGGACGAGACAGGCAGTCAAAGCAAGACGGAACTGAAATATAAAGCAGGACGACCAGACAGACAGACAAAACAGGACGAGGAAGACAGACAGATAAAGCAGGACGAGGCAGACAGACAGACAAAGCAGGACGAGGGAGGCAGACAGATAAAGCAGGACGAGGCAGACAGACAGATAAAGCAGGACGAGACAGACAGACAGACAAAGCAGGTCGAGACAGACAGATAAAGCAGGACGAGGCAGACAGATAAAGCAGGACGGGGCAGACAAAAAGAGAAACCAGTACGAGGAAGAAAGATAATGGAGTACGAGGCAGACAGACAGACAAAGCAGGACGAGGCAGACAGATAAAGCAGGACGAGGCAGACAGACAGATAAAGCAGGACGAGGCAGACAGACAGACAAAGCAGGACGAGAAAGACAGATTAAGCAGGACGAGGCAGACGGCTAAAGCAGGACGGGGCAGACAGACAGACAAAGCAGGACGAGGCAGACAGACAGATAAAGAAGGACGAGGCAGACAGACAGACAAAGCAGGACGAGGGAGGCAGACAGATAAAGCAGGACGAGGCAGACAGACACACAGATAAAACAGGACGAGGCAGACAGACGGACAAAGCAGGACGAGGGAGACAGACAGACAAACCAGGACGAGGCAGACAGATAAAGGAGGAAGAGACAGACAGATAAAGGAAAACGAGACAGACAGATAGAACTGGACGAAGCAGACATACAGACAAAGGAGGTCGAGACAGACAGACAGATAAAACAGGACGAAGCAGACAGAGAAAGGAGGACGAGACAGACAGACAGATAAAACAGGACGAAGCAGACAGACAAAGGAGGTCGAGACAGACAGACAGATAAAACAGGAAGAAGCAGACAGATAAAGCAGGACGAGGTAGACAGACAGATAAAGGAGGACGAGGCAGACAGATAAAGCAGGAAGAGGCAGACAGACAGATAAAGCAGGACGTGACAGACAGACAAAGCAGGACAAGGCAGACAGACAAAGCAGGACGAGGCAGACAGATAAAGGAAGACGAGGCAGACAGACAGACAAAGCAGGACGAGGCAGACAGATAGATAAAGGAGGACGAGCAGATAGACAGAGAAAGCAGGACGAGGGAGAGAGACAGATAAAGCAGGACGAGGCAGACAGACAGACAAAGCAGGACGAGACAGACAGATAAGGCAGGACGAGGAAGATAGATAAAGCAGGACGAGGCAGACAGATAAAGGAGGACGAGGCAGACAGACAGACATAGCAGGACGAGACAGACAGACAAAGCAGGACGAGGGAGACAGACAGATAAAGCAGGACGAGAGAGACAGACAATGCAGGACGAGGAAGACAGAGAAAACAGGACGAGACAGACAGATAAAGCAGGACGATGCAGACAGACAGACAAAGCAGGACTAGGCAGACAGATAAAGCAGGACGCGGCAGACAGACAGACAAAGCAGGACGAGACAGACAGACAAACAGGACAAGAGATACAGACAGATAAAGCAGGACGAGGCAGACAGACAGACAAAGCAGGACGAGGCAGACAGACAGATAAAGCAGGACGAGGAAGACAGACAGACAAAGCAGGACGAGGGATGCAGAGAGATAAAGCAGCACGACGAGACAGATAAAGCAGGACGACTAGACAAACTGACAAAGCAGGACGAGGCAGACAGACAGATAAAGCAGGACGAGGAAGACAGACAGACAAAGCAGGACGAGGGAGGCAGAGAGATAAAGCAGCACGACCAGACAGACAGATAAAGGAGGACGACCAGACAGACAGATAAAGCAGGACGAGGGAGGCAGAGAGATAAAGCAGGACTAGGCAGACAGACAGACAAAGCCGGACGAGACAGACAGATAAAGGAGTACGAGGCAAACAGACATACAAAGGAGGACAAGGTAGGCAGACAGACAAAGCAGGACGAGACAGACAGATAAAGCAGGACGAGGCAGACAGATAAAGCAGGACGAGGTAGACAGGCAGATAAAGCACGACGAGGCAGACAGATAAAGCAGGACGAGGCAGACAGACAAAACAGGACGAGGTAGACAGACAGATAAAGCAGAACGAGACAGACAGACAGACAGATAAAACAGGACGAGGCAGACAGAGAGACAAAGCAGGACGAGGCAGAGAGATAAAGGAGGACGCTGCAGACAAACAGGCAAAGCAGAACGAGGCAGACAGATAAAGGAGTACGAGGCAAACAGACATACAAAGGAGGACAAGGCAGGCAGACAGACAAAGCAGGACGAGACAGACAGATAAAGCAGGACGAGGCAGACAGATAAAGCAGGACGAGGTAGACAGGCAGATAAAGCACGACGAGGCAGACAGATAAAGCAGGACGAGGCAGACAGACAAAACAGGACGAGGTAGACAGACAGATAAAGCAGAACGAGACAGACAGACAGACAGATAAAACAGGACGAGGCAGACAGACGGACAAAGCAGGACGAGGCAGACAGACAGACAAAGCAGGACGAGGTAGGCAGACAAAGCAGGACGAGACAGACAGATAAAGGAGGACGTGCAGACAGACAGACAAAGCAGGACGAGGCAGACAGACAGATAAAGCAGGACGAGGCAGACAGACAGACAAAGCAGGACGAGGCAGACAGATAAAGCAGGACGAGGCAGACAGACAGAGCAGGACGAGGGAAACAGATAAAGGAGGACGAGGTAGAGAGACATACAAAGCAGGACGAGGCAGACAGACTGACAAAGCAGGACGAGGCAGACAGATAAAGAAGGACGAGGCAGACAGACAGATAAAGCAGGACGAGGCAAGCAGACAAAGCAGGACGAGGGAGGCAGACAGACAAAGCAGGACGAGGCAGACAGATAAAGCAGGACGAGAGAGACAGATAAAACAGACAAAGCAGGACGAGACAGACAGATAAAGTTGGACGAGTCAGACAGATAAAGCAGGACGAGACAGACAGATAAAGCAGGACGAGGCAGACTGACAGATAAAGCAGGTCGATGCAGACAGAGAGATAAAGCAGGACGAGGCAGACAGATAAAGGAGGACGAGACAGAGAGATAAAGCAAGACGAGACAGACACATAAAACTAGACGAAGCAGACATACAGACAAAGGAGGACGAGATAGACAGACAGATAAAACAGGACGAGACAGAGAGATGAAACAGGACGAAGCAGGCAGACAGACAAAGGAGGACGAGACAGACATACATATAAAACAGGAAGAAGCAGACCGATAAAGCAGGACGAGGGAGACAGACAGATAAAGCAGGACAAGGCAGACAGATAAAGCAGGACGAGGGAGACAGACAGATAAAGCAGGAAGAGGCAGACAGACAGATAAAGCAGGAAGACAGACAGACAAAGCAGGACAAGGCAGACAGACAAAGCAGGACGAGGCAGACAGATAAAGGAGGACGAGGCAGACAGACAGACAAAGCAGGACGAGGCAGACAGATAGATAAAGGAGGACGAGCAGATAGACAGAGAAAGCAGGACGAGGGAGAGAGACAGATAAAGCAGGACGAGGCAGACAGACAGACAAAGCAGGACGAGACAGACAGATAAGGCAGGACGAGGAAGATAGATAAAGCAGGACGAGGCAGACAGATAAAGGAGGACGAGGCAGACAGACAGACATAGCAGGACGAGACAGACAGACAAAGCAGGACGAGGGAGACAGACAGATAAAGCAGGACGAGAGAGACAGACAATGCAGGACGAGGAAGACAGAGAAAACAGGACGAGACAGACAGATAAAGCAGGACGATGCAGACAGACAGACAAAGCAGGACTAGGCAGACAGATAAAGCAGGACGCGGCAGACAGACAGACAAAGCAGGACGAGACAGACAGACAAACAGGACAAGAGATACAGACAGATAAAGCAGGACGAGGCAGACAGACAGACAAAGCAGGACGAGGCAGACAGACAGATAAAGCAGGACGAGGAAGACAGACAGACAAAGCAGGACGAGGGATGCAGAGAGATAAAGCAGCACGACCAGACAGACAGATAAAGCAGGACGACTAGACAAACAGACAAAGCAGGACGAGGCAGACAGACAGATAAAGCAGGACGAGGAAGACAGACAGACAAAGCAGGACGAGGGAGGCAGAGAGATAAAGCAGCACGACCAGACAGACAGATAAAGGAGGACGACCAGACAGACAGATAAAGCAGGACGAGGGAGGCAGAGAGATAAAGCAGGACGAGACAGACAGATAAAGGAGTACGAGGCAAACAGACATACAAAGGAGGACAAGGTAGGCAGACAGACAAAGCAGGACGAGACAGACAGATAAAGCAGGACGGGGCAGACAGAGAGACAAAGCAGGACGAGGCAGAGAGATAAAGGAGGACGCTGCAGACAAACAGGCAAAGCAGAACGAGGCAGGCAGATAAAGGAGTACGAGGCAAACAGACATACAAAGGAGGACAAGGCAGGCAGACAGACAAAGCAGGACGAGACAGACAGATAAAGCAGGACGAGGTAGACAGGCAGATAAAGCACGACGAGGCAGACAGGCAGATAAAGCACGACGAGGCAGACAGATAAAGCAGGACGAGGCAGACAGACAAAACAGGACGAGGTAGACAGACAGATAAAGCAGAACGAGACAGACACACAGACAGATAAAACAGGACGAGGCAGACAGACGGACAAAGCAGGACGAGGCAGACAGACAGACAAAGCAGGACGAGGTAGGCAGACAAAGCAGGACGAGACAGACAGATAAAGGAGGACGTGCAGACAGACAGACAAAGCAGGACGAGGCAGACAGACAGATAAAGCAGGACGAGGCAGACAGACAGACAAAGCAGGACGAGGCAGACAGATAAAGCAGGACGAGGCAGACAGACAGAGCAGGACGAGGGAAACAGATAAAGGAGGACGAGGTAGAGAGACATACAAAGCAGGACGAGGCAGACAGACTGACAAAGCAGGACGAGGCAGACAGATAAAGAAGGACGAGGCAGACAGACAGATAAAGCAGGACGAGGCAAGCAGACAAAGCAGGACGAGGGAGGCAGACAGACAAAGCAGGACGAGGCAGACAGATAAAGCAGGACGAGAGAGACAGATAAAACAGACAAAGCAGGACGAGACAGACAGATAAAGTTGGACGAGTCAGACAGATAAAGCAGGACGAG
Source organism: Babylonia areolata (assembly GCF_041734735.1). Lineage (NCBI taxonomy): Eukaryota > Metazoa > Mollusca > Gastropoda > Neogastropoda > Buccinidae > Babylonia > Babylonia areolata. The sequence continues at coordinate 4,135,504 of NC_134897.1, forward strand.
ACAGACAGATAAAGCAGGACGAGGCAGACTGACAGATAAAGCAGGTCGATGCAGACAGAGAGAAAAAGCAGGACGAGGCAGACAGATAAAGGAGGACGAGACAGAGAGATAAAGCAAGACGAGACAGACACATAAAACTAGACGAAGCAGACATACAGACAAAGGAGGACGAGATAGACAGACAGATAAAACAGGACGAGACAGAGAGATGAAACAGGACGAAGCAGGCAGACAGACAAAGGAGGACGAGACAGACATACATATAAAACAGGAAGAAGCAGACCGATAAAGCAGGACGAGGGAGACAGACAGATAAAGCAGGACAAGGCAGACAGATAAAGCAGGACGAGGGAGACAGACAGATAAAGCAGGAGGAGGCAGACAGATAAAGCAGTACGAGCAGACAGACAGACAAAGCAGGAGGAGGCAGACAGATAAAGTAGGACGAGGCAGACAGACAGACAAAGCAGGACGAGGGAGGCAGACAGATGAAGCAGGACGAGGCAGAAAGACAGATAAAGCAGGACGAGGTAGACAGACAGATAAAGCATGACGAGACAGACAGATAAAGCAGGACGAAGCAGACAGATAAAGCAGGATGGGGCAGACTGACAGATAAAGCAGGACGAGGCAAATAGATAAAGGAGGACGAGGTAGACAGACATACAAAGCAGGACGAGGCAGACAGACAGACAAAGCAGGACGAGGTAGTCAGATAAAGCAGGACGAAGCAGACAGATAAAGCAGGATGGGGCAGACTGACAGATAAAGCAGGACGAGGCAGATAGATAAAGGAGGACGAGGCAGATAGATAGAGAAAGCAGGACGAGGCAGACAGATAAAGGAGGACGAGGGAGACAGACAGATGAAGCAGGACGAGACAGACAGACAAAGCAGGACAAGAGATACAGACAGATAAAGCAGGACGAGGCAGACAGACAGACAAAGCAGGACGAGGCAGACAGACAGATAAAGCAGGACGAGGAAGACAGACAGACAAAGCAGGACGAGGGAGGCAGAGAGATAAAGCAGCACGACCAGACAGACAGATAAAGCAGGACGACTAGACAAACAGACAAAGCAGGACGAGGCAGACAGACAGATAAAGCAGGACGAGGAAGACAGACAGGCAAAGCAGGACGAGGGAGGCAGAGAGATAAAGCAGCACGACCCGACAGACAGATAAAGGAGGACGACGAGACAGACAGATAAAGCAGGACGAGGAAGACAGACAGACAAAGCAGAACGAGGGAGGCAGAGAGATAAAGCAGGACTAGGCAGACAGACAGACAAAGCAGGACGAGACAGACAGATAAAGGAGTACGGGGCAAACAGACATACAAAGGAGGACAAGGCAGGCAGACAGACAAAGCAGGACGAGATAGACAGATAAAGCAGGACGAGGCAGATAGATAAAGGAGGACGAGGGAGACAGATAAAGGAGGACGGGGTAGACAAACAGATAAAGCAGTACGAGACAGACAGATAAAGGAGTACGAGGCAGACAGACATAGAAGGCAGGACGAGGCAGACAGACAGACAAAGCAGGACGAGGCACATACATAAAGCAGGACGACGCAGACAGACAGATAAAGCAAGACGAGAGAGACAGATAAAACAGGACTAAGCAGATAGACAGACAAAGGAGGACGAGACAGACAGACAGATAAAGCAGGACGAGACAGACAGATAAAACAGGACGAGGCAGACAGATAAAGGAGGACGAGGCAGACAGAGAGACAAAGCAGGACGAGGCAGAGAGATAAAGCAGGACGAGGCAGACAGATAGATTAAGCAGGACAAGACAGACAGACAAAGCATGACGAGACAGAGAGACAAAACAGGACGAGGCAGACCGACGGACAAAGCAGGACGAGGCAGACAGACAGACAAAGCAGGACGAGGCAGACAGATGAAGCAGGACGAGGCAGACAAATAAAGGAGTACGAGGCAGACAGATATACAAAGAAGGACGAGGCAGACAGATAAAGCAGGACGAGACAGACAGAGAAAACAGGACGAGACAGACAGATAAAGCAGGACGATGCAGACAGACAGATAAAGCAGGACGACGCAGACAGATAAAGCAGGACGCGGCAGAGAGACAGACAAAGCAGAACGAGGCAGACAGACAGAGAAAGCAGGACGAGGCAGACAGACAAAGCAGGACGAGGCAGATAGATAACGCAGGACGAGAGAGACAGATAAAAGAGGACGAGGCAGACAGACAGACAAAGCAGGACGAGGCAGACAGATAAAGGAGTACGAGGCAGACAGACATACAAGGCAGGACGAGGCAGACAGACGGACAAAGCAGGACGAGGCAGACAGACAGACAAAGCAGGACGAGGTAGACAGATAAAGCAGGACGAGACAGACAGATAAAACAAGACGAAACAGACAGAAAAAACAGGACGAGGTACACAGACAGATAAAACAGGAAGAAGCAGACAGATAAAGCAGGACGAGGCAGACAGACAGACAAAGCAGGACGAGACAGACAGATAAAGCAGGACGAGGCAGACAGACAGACAAAGCAGGACGAGACAGACAGATAAAGCAAGACAAACAGACAGACAGAGAAAGCAGGCCGAGACAGAGAGATAAAGGAGTACGAGGCAGACAGATAAAGGAAGACGAGACAGACAGATAAAACAGGACGAAGGAGATAGACAGACAAAGGAGGACGAGACAGACAGACAGATAAAGCAGGACGAGACAGACAGATAAAACAGGACGAGGCAGACAGATAAAAGAGGAAGAAGCAGACAGATAAAGCAGGACGATGCAGACAGATAAAGGAGGACGAGGCAGACAGAGAGACAAAGGAGGACGAGGTAGACAGATAAAGCAGGACGATGGAGACAGACAGACAAAGAAGGACGATACAGACAGACAAAGCAGGACGAGGCAGGGAGATAAAGCAGGACGAGGCAGACAGACAGACAAAGCAGGACGAGCAGACAGAGAGAGAAAGCAGGACGAGGCAGACAGACATATAAAGCAGGAAGATGCAGACAGACAGACAGAGCAGGACGAGACAGACAAAGCAGGACGAGGCAGGGAGATAATGCAGGACGAGGCATACAGACAGACAAAGCAGGACGAGACAGACAGATAAAGCAGGACGAGGAAGACAGATAAAGAAGGACGGGGAAGACAAAGAGATAAAGCAGGACGAGGCAGATAAATAAAGGAGTACGAGGCAGACAGATATACAAAGAAGGACGAGGCAGACAGATAAAGCAGGACGAGACAGACAGACAAAGCAGGACGAGGCAGACAGAGAAAACAGGACGAGACAGACAGATAAAGCAGGACGATGCAGACAGACAGATAAAGCAGGACGACGCAGACAGATAAAGCAGAACGCGGCAGAGAGACAGACAAAGCAGGACGAGGCAGACAGACAGAGAAAGCAGGACGAGGGAGGCAGACAGATGAAGCAGGACGAGGCAGAAAGACAGATAAAGCAGGACGAGGTAGACAGACAGATAAAGCATGACGAGACAGACAGATAAAGCAGGACGAAGCAGACAGATAAAGCAGGATGGGGCAGACTGACAGATAAAGCAGGACGAGGCAAATAGATAAAGGAGGACGAGGTAGACAGACATACAAAGCAGGACGAGGCAGACAGACAGACAAAGCAGGACGAGGTAGTCAGATAAAGCAGGACGAAGCAGACAGATAAAGCAGGATGGGGCAGACTGACAGATAAAGCAGGACGAGGCAGATAGATAAAGGAGGACGAGGCAGATAGATAGAGAAAGCAGGACGAGGCAGACAGATAAAGGAGGACGAGGGAGACAGACAGATGAAGCAGGACGAGACAGACAGACAAAGCAGGACAAGAGATACAGACAGATAAAGCAGGACGAGGCAGACAGACAGACAAAGCAGGACGAGGCAGACAGACAGATAAAGCAGGACGAGGAAGACAGACAGACAAAGCAGGACGAGGGAGGCAGAGAGATAAAGCAGCACGACCAGACAGACAGATAAAGCAGGACGACTAGACAAACAGACAAAGCAGGACGAGGCAGACAGACAGATAAAGCAGGACGAGGAAGACAGACAGGCAAAGCAGGACGAGGGAGGCAGAGAGATAAAGCAGCACGACCCGACAGACAGATAAAGGAGGACGACGAGACAGACAGATAAAGCAGGACGAGGAAGACAGACAGACAAAGCAGAACGAGGGAGGCAGAGAGATAAAGCAGGACTAGGCAGACAGACAGACAAAGCAGGACGAGACAGACAGATAAAGGAGTACGGGGCAAACAGACATACAAAGGAGGACAAGGCAGGCAGACAGACAAAGCAGGACGAGATAGACAGATAAAGCAGGACGAGGCAGATAGATAAAGGAGGACGAGGGAGACAGATAAAGGAGGACGGGGTAGACAAACAGATAAAGCAGTACGAGACAGACAGATAAAGGAGTACGAGGCAGACAGACATAGAAGGCAGGACGAGGCAGACAGACAGACAAAGCAGGACGAGGCACATACATAAAGCAGGACGACGCAGACAGACAGATAAAGCAAGACGAGAGAGACAGATAAAACAGGACTAAGCAGATAGACAGACAAAGGAGGACGAGACAGACAGACAGATAAAGCAGGACGAGACAGACAGATAAAACAGGACGAGGCAGACAGATAAAGGAGGACGAGGCAGACAGAGAGACAAAGCAGGACGAGGCAGAGAGATAAAGCAGGACGAGGCAGACAGATAGATTAAGCAGGACAAGACAGACAGACAAAGCATGACGAGACAGAGAGACAAAACAGGACGAGGCAGACCGACGGACAAAGCAGGACGAGGCAGACAGACAGACAAAGCAGGACGAGGCAGACAGATAAAGCAGGACGAGGCAGACAAATAAAGGAGTACGAGGCAGACAGATATACAAAGAAGGACGAGGCAGACAGATAAAGCAGGACGAGACAGACAGAGAAAACAGGACGAGACAGACAGATAAAGGAGGACGATGCAGACAGACAGATAAAGCAGGACGACGCAGACAGATAAAGCAGGACGCGGCAGAGAGACAGACAAAGCAGAACGAGGCAGACAGACAGAGAAAGCAGGACGAGGCAGACAGACAAAGCAGGACGAGGCAGATAGATAACGCAGGACGACAGAGACAGATAAAAGAGGACGAGGCAGACAGACAGACAAAGCAGGACGAGGCAGACAGATAAAGGAGTACGAGGCAGACAGACATACAAGGCAGGACGAGGCAGACAGACGGACAAAGCAGGACGAGGCAGACAGACAGACAAAGCAGGACGAGGTAGACAGATAAAGCAGGACGAGACAGACAGATAAAACAAGACGAAACAGACAGAAAAAACAGGACGAGGTACACAGACAGATAAAACAGGAAGAAGCAGACAGATAAAGCAGGACGAGGCAGACAGACAGACAAAGCAGGACGAGACAGACAGATAAAGCAGGACGAGGCAGACAGACAGACAAAGCAGGACGAGACAGACAGATAAAGCAAGACAAACAGACAGACAGAGAAAGCAGGCCGAGACAGAGAGATAAAGGAGTACGAGGCAGACAGATAAAGGAAGACGAGACAGACAGATAAAACAGGACGAAGGAGATAGACAGACAAAGGAGGACGAGACAGACAGACAGATAAAGCAGGACGAGACAGACAGATAAAACAGGACGAGGCAGACAGATAAAAGAGGAAGAAGCAGACAGATAAAGCAGGACGATGCAGACAGATAAAGGAGGACGAGGCAGACAGAGAGACAAAGGAGGACGAGGTAGACAGATAAAGCAGGACGATGGAGACAGACAGACAAAGAAGGACGATACAGACAGACAAAGCAGGACGAGGCAGGGAGATAAAGCAGGACGAGGCAGACAGACAGACAAAGCAGGACGAGACAGACAGATAAAGCAGGACGAGGAAGACAAACAGATAAAGCAGGACGAGGCAGACAGACAGACAAAGCAGGACGAGACAGAGAGAGAAAGCAGGACGAGGCAGACAGACATATAAAGCAGGAAGATGCAGACAGACAGACAGAGCAGGACGAGACAGACAAAGCAGGACGAGGCAGGGAGATAATGCAGGACGAGGCATACAGACAGACAAAGCAGGACGAGACAGACAGATAAAGCAGGACGAGGAAGACAGATAAAGAAGGACGGGGAAGACAAAGAGATAAAGCAGGACGAGGCAGATAAATAAAGGAGTACGAGGCAGACAGATATACAAAGAAGGACGAGGCAGACAGATAAAGCAGGACGAGACAGACAGACAAAGCAGGACGAGGCAGACAGAGAAAACAGGACGAGACAGACAGATAAAGCAGGACGATGCAGACAGACAGATAAAGCAGGACGACGCAGACAGATAAAGCAGAACGCGGCAGAGAGACAGACAAAGCAGGACGAGGCAGACAGACAGAGAAAGCAGGACGAGGCAGACAGAGAAAGCAGGACGAGGCAGACAGACAAAGCAGGACGAGGCAGATAGATAACGCAGGACGAGAGAGACACATAAAACAGGACGAGGCAGACAGACAGACAAAGCAGGACGAGGCAGATAGATAAAGGAGGACGAGGGAGACAGATAAAGGAGGACGGGGTAGACAAACAGATAAAGCAGTACGAGGTAGACAGATAAAGGAGTACGAGGCAGACAGACATACAAGGCAGGACGAGGCAGACAGACAGACAAAGCAGGACGAGGCACATACATAAAGCAGGACGACGCAGACAGACAGATAAAGGAAGACGAGAGAGACAGATAAAACAGGACTAAGCAGATAGACAGACAAAGGAGGACGAGACAGACAGACAGATAAAGCAGGACGAGACAGACAGATAAAACAGGACGAGGCAGACAGGCAGATAAAACAGGAAGAAACAGACAGATAAAGCAGGAGGAGGCAGACAGATAAAGCAGGACGAGGCAGACAGACAGAGAAAGCAGGACGAGACAGACAGATAAAGCAAGACGAACAGACAGACAGACAAATCAGGACGAGGCAGACAGACAAAGCAGGACGAGACAGACAGATCAAGCAGGACGAGAGAGAGAGACAGATAAAATAGGACGAGGCAGACAGACGGACAAAGCAGGACGGGGGAGACAGACAGACAAAGCAGGACGAGGCAGACAGATAAAGGAGGACGAGGCAGACAGATAAAGCAGGATGAGGCAGACAGACAGACAAAGCAGGACGAGACAGACAGACAGATGAAGCTGGACGAGGCAGACAGATAAATGAGGACGAGGCAGACAGACAAAGCAGGATGAGGCAGTCTGCCTCGTCCTTTTGTCTGTCTCTGTCTGTCTCGTCCTGCTTTATCTGAGCGACGAAACGACAGGTGTGGGTACACTGGCAGTCGCAGCCGCAGACCTGCACGCAGGCGGTTCAGGCCATAGGGTCGTTCTTCATCGACAGGAGCAGCGATGGAGCTCGGCAGCCGTCTGAGGTGTCTGAGCAGCCCTCTTTAGGAATGCACTGTTCACCTCCCTGGCATGAGGAAGGGGCTAGAAAAGGGACCCTAAAAATTTCCTGTTTCATATCGCCCTGGCCAGCATACCGCGGCTGGCGGGTACCCTACATCAGCGGTCGAAACAAAGAGAAAGAAAAGAAAAAAACAAGGATCGTTCCTCTCACCATTGGTGCTTGGAACATAAGGACTCTCCTGGACAGAGATAACGTAGACAGACCCCAAAGTAGAACGGCACTAGTTGCATCTGAACTCGCCAGATACAACATCGACATCACAGCCTTGAGTGAGACTCGGCTTGCAGGCGAAGGCGAGCTCTGTGAACGGGGATCTGGTTACACCTTCTTCTGGAGTGGACGAGGAAGCGAAGAGCGACGTGAGGCTGGCGTTGGTTTTGCAGTAAAAACAGCACTTGTCAGCAAGCTAGCAGGAATCCCAAAGGGAGTCAACGATAGGCTTATGACCATGAAACTCCCACTGGCATCTGGCCAGAAGCACCTCACCATTGTCAGTGCCTACGCCCCAACCATGACCAACCCGGATGAAGTGAAGGCGAAGTTCTACGAGGACCTTCACTCTGTCATTGCTGCCATCCCTAAAGCAGACAAGCTCATCATTCTTGGGGACTTCAATGCTAGAGTTGGCTGTGACTACATCTCCTGGGATGGAGTGATTGGAAAGCATGGTGTGGGCCACTGTAACCCAAATGGATTGCTTTTGCTTCAGACCTGTGCAGAGCACGAACTGCTGATAACCAACACAGTTTTCTGCCTCCCTACCCGTAACAGGACGTCATGGATGCACCCTCGCTCAAAGCATTGGCATCTCATCGATTACATCATCGTCAGGAAAAGGGATAGGCAAGATGTACGTGTGACACAGACCATGTGCGGCGCCGAGTGTTGGACAGACCATCGCCTTGTAGTCTCGAAGCTGAATATTCGAATCCAGCCCAAGAGACGCCCCCAAGGCCAGAAGGCTCCAAAACGGCTCAACATTGCTAAGCTGAAAAACATCACCATCAAACAGACCTTTGTGGAGCTGCTGGAAGATCGTCTGGAATCCGCCTCTCTGGACAACCAGACTGTGGAGTCTGACTGGAGGACCCTGCGCGAGCTGATCTATAGTACAGCTTCAGAGACCCTGGGACCCATGACCAGAAAGCAGAAAGACTGGTTTGATGAAAACTGATGAAATCAAGCAGCTTCTGGATGAGAAACGCCGTCTGCATCAAGCCCACCTGAGCAACCCAAAGTCCACATCAAAAAAGGATGCGTACGATGCCATCCGCAGGACTGTTCAGCAAAAGTTACGTCAGATGCAGGATAAGTGGTTGAGCGACAAAGCCGATGAGATCCAGGGATATGCTGACAGGCACGATATGAAGAGGTTCTATGATGCCTTAAAAGAAGTCTACGGTCCCACATCCTCAGGATCATCCCCCCTCCTCAGTGCAGATGGGAATACCTTGATCACCGAGAAGGAGAAAATTCTCGAACGCTGGGCTGAGCACTTCAACAGTGTCTTAAATCGCCCTTCCTCCATAAATGATGAAGCCATAGACCGGCTCCCACAAGTCCCCATCAACGAAGCACTGGACGATCCGCCAACACTTCTTGAGACCCAGAAAGCAATCCGTCTGCTATCCAGTGGCAAAGCACCTGGCTCAGACTCCATACCAGCAGAGGTCTACAAGGATGGAGGCACTGTGCTGACTGAGAAGCTCCATCAGCTGTACTCACTCATGTGGAAAGAAGAGACGATCCCCCAGAATTTCAAAGATGCATCTATCATTCACCTGTACAAGCGAAAGGGGAACCGGCAAGCCTGTGATAACCATCGGGGCATTTCCTTGCTCTCTATCGCAGGCAAGATACTTGCCAGGATCATACTAAACCACCTCACAGTACACCTTGACCAAGGTCATTTGCCTGAGAGCCAATGTGGATTCCGGAAAGAGCGCGGAACCACCGACATGGTGTTTGCTGCAAGGCAGCTGCAAGAGAAATGTCAGGAGCAAAATGCTGCTCTGTTCTCCACCTATGTTGACCTCACTAAAGCCTTCGACACCGTGAGTAGAGAGGGACTGTGGAAGATCATGGCCAAGTACGGATGCCCTCGGAAATTTATTTCCTTGGTCAGCCAATTCCATGAAGGCATGCAGGTTCGAGTCCAGGACAATGGTGAAACATCTGCTCCTTTTCCTGTCACAAATGGTGTCAAGCAAGGCTGCGTCCTGGCTCCAACACTGTTCAGCCTCATGTTCTCTGCAATGCTTACTGATGCCTTCAGAGATGGTGATGTTGGAATCGGCCTAAAGTACCGAACAGATGGCAAGCTGTTTAACCTCAGAAGGCTTCAAGCAAAAACGAAGGTCATGACAGACATCATCAGAGACTTTTTGTTTGCTGATGATTGTGCCCTCAACGCTGGATCTGAAGCTGACATGCAACTCAGCGTGGACAAATTTGCCACTGCCAGCAGGAACTTCGGCCTTACCATCAGCACGAGGAAAACTGAAGTTCTCCATCAGCCAGCCCCAGGGAAACCCCACGTTGAGCCCAACATCACAGTCAACGGTCAGAGACTCAGTGTGGTGGAGCGGTTCACATACCTTGGCAGCACACTGTCACAAAATGCGACCATTGACGATGAAGTGAACGTCAGGATTGCAAGAGCAAGGGCAGCTTTTGGTAGACTCTATGCAAATGTCTGGAACAGAAGAGGCATTGGTCTTGAGACCAAACTAAAGGTTTACAGAGCAGTAGTTCTCCCCACACTACTGTACGCCTGCGAAACTTGGACAGTGTACCAACGACATGCCAAGAAGCTGAACCACTTCCACACAACATGCCTAAGGAAGCTACTGAACATCAAGTGGCAAGACAGGACCCCAGACACGGAGGTGCTTGCAAAAGCCACCCTTCCCAGCATCTTCACCATCCTGATGCAGTCCCAGCTTCGCTGGGCTGGACACGTGGCGCACATGCCAGACCATCGGCTGCCCAAAAGGCTCTTCTATGGCGAGCTGCAACAAGGGAAGAGATCACACTGAGGTCAGAAGAAGCGCTTCAGAGATACTCTGAAAGTCTCTCTGAAAGCGTTTGATATCAACCCCGACTCCTGGGAGGAATCTGCAGCGGACCGTGACAAATGGCGCACTGCTGTGCACAAAGGTGCCAAGTTGTGCGAGGCCAACAGGACTGCTGCAGCTGTTCAGAAGAGGCAGGCCAGAAAGTCACGGGCAAACAAGCTCCCTGACAATGATATGCCTGTCTTTGTCTCCCCAACTGTCAGCGAACATTTCGTGTGAAGATTGGACTATTCAGCCATCTGCGCACTCACAGATAGATTCATGAGCATCCCCCCCCCCCCCACCACCACCCTCCCCCCATCCCCCAGCTGGATGACAAAGATGGTCATCATCGATCTCGATGGACACACACCACCACTTTATCTGTCTGTCTGCCTCGTCCTCCTTCATCTGTTTATCTGCCTCGTCCTGCTTGGTCTATCTGTCTGATAAAGGAGGTCGAGGCAGACAGATTTACAAAGCAGGACGAGGCAGACAGACAGACAAAGCAGGACGAGGCAGACAGATAAAGCAGGACGAGGCAGACAGACAGATAAAGCAGGGCGAGGTAGACAGATAAAGGAGGACGAGGCAGACACACACACAAAGCAGGACGAGGCAGACAGACATATAAAGCAGGACGAGGCAGACAGACAGACAAAGGAGGACGAGACAGACAGATAAAGAGGACGAGGCAGACAGACAGATAAAGCAGGACGATGCAGACAGACAGACAAAGCAGGACGAGACAGACAGACAAAGCAGGACGAGGCAGGCAAATAAAGCAGGACGAGGCAGACAGACAGATAAAGCAGGACGAGGCAGACAGACAGATAAAGTAGGACAAGGCAGACAGACAGACAAAGCAGGACGAGGCAGACAGACAGATAAAGCAGGATGAGAGAGACAGACAGATAAAGCAGGACGAGGCTGACAGACAGATAAAGCAGGATGAGAGAGACAGACAGATAAAGCAGGAAGAGGCAGACAGATAGACAAACCAGGACGAGGCAGACTGACAAAGGAGGGCGAGGCAGACAGACAAAGGAGGACGAGACAGACAGATCAAGCAGGACGAGGCTGACAGACAGATAAAGCAGGATGAGAGAGACAGACAGATAAAGCAGGACGAGGCTGACAGACAAAGCAGGAAGAGGCAGACAGATAGATAAACCAGGACGAGGCAGACAGACAAAGGAGGACGAGGCAGACAGACAAAGGAGGACGAGACAGACAGATCAAGCAGGACGAGCAGACAGACAGAGAAAGCAGGACGAGGTAGACAGATAAAAAAAAAAGGACGAGGCAGACAGACAGATAAAACAGGACGAGGCAGACATATAAAACAGGACGAGGCAGACAGATAAAGCAGGACAAGGCAGACAGATAAAGCAGGACGAGGCAGACAGACAGGCAAAGCAGGACGAGAGAGACAGATAAAGCAGGACGAGCAAACAGACAGACAAAGCAGGACGAGGCAAACAGACAAAGCAGGACGAGGCAGACAGACAGATAAAGCAGGACGACCAGACAGACAGACAAAGCAGGACGAGGCAGACAGACAGACAAAGCAGGACGAGACAGACAGATAAAGCAGGACGAGGCAGACAGATAAAGGATGACGAGGCAGACAGACAAACCAGGACGAGGCCGACAGACAGACAAAGCAGGACGAGGCAGACAGACAGACAAAGTAGGACGAGGCATATAGATAAAGCAGGACGAGGTAGACAGACGGATAAGGGAGGATGGGGCAGACAGATAAAGGAGGACGAGGCAGAAAGGCAGACAAAGCAGGACGAGGCAGACAGATAAAGCACGAGGAGGCAGACAGACAGATAAAGGAGGAAAAGACAGACAGACAAAGGAGGACAGGGCAGACAGACAAAGCAGGACGAGGCAGACAGACAGACAAAGTAGGACGAGGCATATAGATAAAGCAGGACGAGGTAGACAGACAGATAAAGGAGGACGAGGCAGACAGATAAAGGAGGACGAGGCAGACAGACAGACAAAGCAGGACGAGGCAGACAGATAAAGCACCACGAGGCAGACAGACAGACACATAAAACAGGACGAAGGAGACAGACGGACAAAGGAGGACGAGGCAGACAGACAGACAGACAAAGCAGGACGAGGCAGACAGATAAAGCAGTACGAGACAGATAGATAAAGCAGGACGAGACAGACAGATAAAACAGGACGAAGCAAACAGATAAAGCAGGACGATGCAGACAGATAAAGCAGGACGAGGCAGACAGAGAGATAAAGCAGGACGAGGCAGACAGATAAAGGATGACGAGGAAGACAGACATACAAAGCTGGACGAGGCAGACAGACAGATAAAGTAGGACGAGGCAGACAGACAGACAAAGCAAGACGAGACAGACAGATAAAGCAGGACGGGGCAGACAGATAGATAAAGCAGGACGAGGCAAACAGACAGATAAAGTAGGACGAGGCAGACAGACAGACAAAGCAAGACGAGACAGACAGATAAAGCAGGACGACCAGACAGACAGACAAAGCAGGACGAGGCAAACAGACAGATAAAGTAGGACGAGGCAGACAGACAGACAAAGCAAGACGAGACAGACAGATAAAGCAGGACGGGGCAGACAGATAGATAAAGCAGGACGAGGCAGACAGATAAAGGATGACGAGGCAGACAGACAAAGCAGGACGAGGCAGACAGACAGACAAAGCAGGACGAGCCAGACAGACAGACAAAGTAGGATGAGGCATATAGATAAAGCAGGCCGAGGTAGACAGACAGATAAAGGAGGACGAGGCAGACAGATAAAGGAGGACGAGGCAGACAGACAGACAAAGCAGGACGAGGCAGACAGACAGATAAAGGAGGACAAGACAGACAGACAAAGGAGGACATGGCAGACAGACAAAGCAGGACGAGGCAGACAGACAGATAAAGCAGGACGAGACAGACAGATAAAAGAGGACGAGGCAGACAGACAGATAAAACAGGAAGAAGCAGACAGATAAAGCAGGACGATGTAGACAGATAAAGCAGGACGAGGCAGACAGATAAAGGAGGACGAGGCAGACAGACATACAAAGCAGGACAAGGCAGAGAGACAGACAAAGCAGGACGAGGAAGACAGACAGAGAAAGCAAGACAAGGCAGACAGATAAAGAAGGACGAGGCAGACAGACAGATAAAGCAGGACGAGGCAGACAGATAAAGGATGACGAGGCAGACAGACAAAGCAGGACGAGGCAGACAGACAGACAAAGCAGGACGAGCCAGACAGACAGACAAAGTAGGATGAGGCATATAGATAAAGCAGGCCGAGGTAGACAGACAGATAAAGGAGGACGAGGCAGACAGATAAAGGAGGACGAGGCAGACAGACAGACAAAGCAGGACGAGGCAGACAGACAGATAAAGGAGGACAAGACAGACAGACAAAGGAGGACATGGCAGACAAAGCAGGACGAGGCAGACAGACAGATAAAGCAGGACGAGAAAGACAGACAGACAGATAAAACAGGATGAAGGAGACAGACGGACAAAGGAGGACGAGGCAGTCAGACAGACAAACCAGGACGAGGCAGACAGATAAAGCAGGACAAGACAGAGAGATAAAACAGGACGAAGCAGACGGACAAAGGAGGACGAGACAGACAGATAAAGCAGGACGAGACAGACAGATAAAAGAGGACGAGGCAGACAGACAGATAAAAAAGGAAGAAGCAGACAGATAAAGCAGGACGATGTAGACAGATAAAGCAGGACGAGGCAGACAGAGAGATAAAGCAGGACGAGGCAGACAGATAAAGGAGGACGAGGCAGACAGACATACAAAGCAGGACAAGGCAGAGAGACAGACAAAGCAGGTCGAGGAAGACAGACAGACAAAGCAAGACAAGGCAGACAGATAAAGAAGGACGAGGCAGACAGACAGATAAAGCAGGACGATGCAGACAGACAGATAAAGCAGGACGAGGGAGACAGACAGATAAAGCAGGACGAGACAGACAGATAAAGCAGGACGATGCAGACAGACAGATAAAGGAGGACGAGAGAGACAGCCAGACAAAGCAGGATGAGACAGATAGACAAAGCAGGACGAGGCAGACTGATAAAGCAGGACGAGGAAGACAGACAGATAAAGCAGGACGACACAGACAGACAGACAAAGCAGGAGGGAGGCTGTCAGAGAGATAAAGTAGGACGATGCAGACAGACAGACAAAGCAGGACGAAACAGACAGATAAAGCAGGACGACACAGAGAGATAAAGCAGGACGAGGCAGACAGACAGATAAAGCAGGAGGAGACAGACAGACAGATAAAACAGGGCGTGGCAGACAGACAGACAAAGCAGGACGAGGCAGACAGATAAAGCTGGACGAGGCAGACTTACAGGCAAAGCAGGACGAGGCAGACAGATAAAGCAGGACGTGGCCGACAGACAGACAATGCAGGACGAGACAGACAGATAAAGCAGGACGAGCAAACAGACAGACAAAGCAGGACGAGGGAGACAGATAAATCAGGACGAGGCAGACAGACAGACAAAGCAGGACGAGGGAGACAGACAGACAAAGTTGGACGAGGCAGACAGATAAAGCAGGACGAGGCAGACAGATAAAGCAGAACAAGGCAGACATACAGACAAAGCAGGAGGAGAGAGACAGACATACAAAGCAGGACAAGACAGACAGTTAAAGCAGGACGAGGGAGGCAGACAGATAAAGGAGGACGAGTCAGACGGACAGATAAAGCAGGACGAGACAGACAGATAAAGCAGAAGGAGGCAGACAGACAGATAAAGCAGGACGAGGCAGACAGACAGACAAAGCAGGACGAGACAGACAGATAAAGGAGGACGGGGCAGACAGAGAGATAAAGCAGGACGAGGGAGACAGATAAAGGAGGACGAGGCAGATAGACATACAAAGAAGGACGAGGCAGACAGACAGAGAAAGTTGGACGAGGCAGACAGATAAAGGAGGACGAGGTAGACAGACAGATAAAGGAGGACGAGGCAGACAGATGAAGGAGGACGAGGCAGAGAGACAGACAAAGCAGGACTAGGCAGCCAGATAAAGCAGGACGAGGCAGACAGACAGATAAAGGAGGACAAGACAAACAGACAAAGGAGGACAAGACAGACAGACAAAGCAGGACGAGGCAGACAGACAGATAAAGCAGGACCAGGCAGACAGACAGACAAAGGAGGACGAGGCACACAGACAGATAAAGCTGGACTAGACAGACAGACAGGCAGATAAAACAGGACGAGGGAGAGAGACGGACAAAGGAGGACGAGGCAGACAGACAGAGAAAGCAGGACGAGGCAGACAGATAAAGCAGGACGAGACAGACAGATAAAGCAGGACGATACAGACAGATAAAACAGGACGATACAGACAGACAGACAAAGAAGGACGAGAGAGACAGACAGATAAAGCAGGACGAGACAGACAGATAAAAGAGGACGTGGCAGACAGACAGATAAAACAGGAAGAAGCAGACCGATAAAGGAGGACGACGCAGACAGGTAAAGCAGGACGAGGCAGACAGACAGATAAAGCAGGACGAGGCAGACAGATAAAGGAGGACGATGCAGACAGACAGACAAAGCAGGACGAGGCAGACAGGCAGACAAAGCAGGACGAGGCAGACAGACAGACAAAGCAAGACAAGACAGACAGATAAAGCAGGACGAGACAGACAGACAGAAAAAGCAGGACGAGGCAGACAGATAACGCAGGACGAGCAGACAGACAGACAAAGCATGACGAGGCAGACAGATAAAGCAGGACCAGGCATACAGATAGACAAAGCAGGACGAGACAGACAGATAAAACAGGACGATGCAGACAGACAGAGAAAGCAGGACGAGGCAGAGAGACAGATAAAGCAGTAGGAGGCAGACAGACAAAGCTGGACGAGGAAGACAGTGAAAGCAGGACGAGGCCGACAGACAAAGCAGGACGAGGCAGACAGATAGATAAAGCAGCACGAGACAGACAGACTGACAGATAAAACAGGACGAGGCAGACAGACGGAGAAAGGAGGACGAGGCAGACAGACAGACAAAGTAGGACGAGTCAGACAGATAAAGCAGGTCGAGACAGACAGATAAAACAGGACGAAGCAGACAGACAGACAAAAGAGGACGTGACAGACAGACAGATAAAGCAGAACGAGACAGACAGATAAAAGAGGTCGAGGCAGACAGACAGATAAAACAGGAAGAAGCAGACAGATAAAGCAGGACGAGGCAGACAGATAAAGCAGGACGAGGCAGACAGAGAGATAAAGCAGGACGAGGCAGACAGAAAAACGAGGATGACGCAGACAGACAAACAAAGCAGTACGAGGCAGACAGACAGACAAAGCAGGACGAGGCAGACAGACAGACAAAGCAGGACGAGGCAGACAGATAAAGCAGGACGAGGCAGACAGACAGACAAAGCAGGACGAAGTAGACAGACAGATAAAGTAGAACAAGGAAGTCAGACAGATAAAGCAGGACGAGGCAGACAGACAGACAAAGGAGGACGAGGGAGACAGATAAAGCAGGACGAGGGAGACAGACAGACAAAGCAGGACGAGGCAGACAGACAGACAAAGGAGGACGAGACAGACAGACAAAGGAGGACGAGGCAGAGAGACAAAACAGGATGAGACAGACAGATAAAGCAGGACGATGCAGACAGACAGAGAAAGCAGGACGAGGGAGACAGATAAAGCAGGACGTGGCAGACTGACAGACAAAGCAGGAAGAGGCAGAGAGACAGATAAAGCAGGACGAGGCAGACAGACAAAACAGGACGAGGCAGACAGACAGATAAAGCAGAACGAGACAGATGAAAGAGGTCGAGACAGACAGACTGATAAAACAGGAAGAAGCAGACAGATAAAGCAGGACGAGGCAGACAGATAAAGCAGGACGAGGCAGACAGAGAGATAAAGCAGGACGAGGCAGACAGATGAAGGAGGACGAGGCAGACAGACATACAAAGCAGGGCGAGGCAGACAGACAGACAAAGCAGGATGAGGGAGACAGACAGATAAAGAAGGACGACGCAGACAGACAGACAAAATAAGACAAAGCAGACAGATAAAGCAGAACGAGGTAGACAGACAGACAAAGCAGGACGAGGTAGACAGACAGATAAAGCAGGACGAGGCAGACAGGCAGATAAAGCAGGACGAGCAGGACGAGGTAGACAGACAGATAAAGCAGGACGAGGCAGACAGACGGATAAAGCAGGACGAGGCAGACATATAAAACAGGACGAGGGAGACAAACAGACAAAGCAGGACGAGACAGACAGACAGACAAAGCAGGACTCGACAGATAAAACAGGACGAGGCAGACAGACAGATAGAGCAGGACGAGGCAGATAGTCAGATAAAACAGGACGAGGCAGACAGACAGACAAAGCAGGACGAGGCAGACAGACAGATAAAGCAGGACGAGGCAGACAGATAAAGCAAGACGAGGGAGACAGACAAAGCAGGACGAGGGAGGCAGATAAAGCAGGACGAGGCAGACAGACAGATAAAGCAGGACCATGCAGACAGACAGACAAGGCAGGACGAGACAGACAGACAAAGCAGGAAGAGGCAGACAGATAAAGCAGGACGAGACAGACAGAGAGACAAAGCAGGACGAGGTAGACACATAAAGCAGGACGAGGCACTCAGACAGATAAAGTAGAACGATGCAGATAGACAGACTAAGCAGGACGAGACAGACAGATAAAGTGGGACGAGGCAGACAGATAAAGCAGGACGAGGTAGACAGACAGATAAAGCACGGCGAGACAAACAGACAGATAAAACAGGGCGAGGCAGACAGACAGACAAAGCAGCATGAGGCAGACAGATAAAGCAGGACGAGGCAGACAGACAGATAAAGCAGGACGAGGAGACAGACAAAGCAGGACGAGGCAGACACACAGATTAAACAGGACGCGGCAGACAGACAGACAACGCAGGACGAGGCAGACAGACAGATAAAACAGGACGCGGCAGACAGATAAAGCAGGACGAGGGAGACAGACAAAGCAGGACGAGGCAGACAGACAGACAACGCAGGACGAGGCAGACAGACAAAGCAGGACGAGGCAGACAGACAGACAAAGCAGGACGAGGCAGACAGACAGATAAAACAGGACGAGGTAGACAGATAAAGCAGGACGAGGGAGACAGACAAAGCAGGACGAAGCAGACAGACAGACAAAGCAGGACGAGGCAGACAGAGAAAGCAGGACGAGGCAGACCGACAAAGCAGGACGAGGTAGACAGGCAAAGGAGGACGAGGTAGACAGATAGACAAAGCAGGACGAGACTGACAGATAAAGCAGGATGAGGTAGAGAGACAGACAAAGCCAGACGAGACAGCAAGATAAAGCAGGACGAGGCAGACAGACAAAGCAGGACGAGGTAGACAGGCAAAGGAGGACGAGGTAGACAGATAGACAAAGCAGGACGAGACTGACAGATAAAGCAGGATGAGGTAGAGAGACAGACAAAGCCAGACGAGGCAGCAAGATAAAGCAGGACGAGGCAGACAGACAGATAAAGCAGGACGAGGCAGACAGATAAAGCAGTACGAGGTAGACAGATAAAGCAGGACGAGGCAGATAGACAGATAAAACAGGACGAGGCAGACAGACAAAACAGGACGAGGGAGACAGATAAAGCAGGGTGATGCAGATAGATAACGCAGGACGAGGCAGAGAGAAAAAGCAGGACGAGAGAGACAGACAGATGAAGCAGGACGAGACAGACAGACAGAGAAAGCAGGACGAGGCAGACAGATAAAGCAGGACGAGGCAGACAGACAGATTAAGCTGGACGAGGCAGACAGACAGATAAAGCAGAACGAGGCAGACAAACAGACAAAGCAGGACGACGCAGACAGACAAAGCAGGACGAGACAGACAGACAAAGCAGGAAGAGGCAGACAGATAGATAAAGCAGGACGATGCAGACAGATAAAGCAGGACAAGGCAGACAGAGAGATAAAGCAGGACGAGGGAGACAGATAAAGCAGGACGAGGCAGACAGATAACGCAGGACGAGGCAGACAGACAAATAAAACAGGACGAGGCAGACAGAGAGATTAACCAGGACGAGGCAGACAGACAGATAAAGCAGGACGAGAGAGACAGACAAAGCAGGACGAGGCAGACAGATAAAGGAGGACGAGAGAGAGACAGACAAAGCAGGACGAGTCAGAGAGACAGATAAAGCACGACCAGGGAGATAGACAGATAAAGCAGGACGAGACAGACAGACAGATAAAACAGGACGAGGCAGAAAGACGGACAAAGCAGGACGAGGCAGACAGATACAGCTGGATGAGACAGACAGATAAAACAGGACGAGGGAGACAGACAGACAAAGCCGGACGAGACAGACAGACAGATAAAACAGGACGAGGCAGACAGACAGATAGAGCAGGACGAGGCAGATAGATAAAACAGGACGAGGCAGATAGACAGAGAAAGCAGGACGAGGCAGACAGACAGATAAAGCAGGAAGAGGCAGACAGACAAAGGAGGACGAGACAGACAGACAGACGAAGCAGGACGAGGCAGACAGAGAAAGAAGGACGAGGGAGACAGAGAAAGGAGGACGAGGCTGATAGACAGATAAAGCAGGACGAGACAGGCAGACAGACAGATAAAACAGGACGAGGCAGAGAGACAGACAAAGCAGGACGAAGGCAGACAGATAAAGCAGGACGAGACAGACAGATAAAACAGGACGAAGTAGACAGGCAGGCAAAGGAGGACGAGGCAGACAGAGAGATAAAGCAGGACGAGACAGAGAGATAAAACAGAACGAGGCAGACAGACAGATAAAACAGGACGAGGCAGACAGATAAAGCAGGACGAGACAGATACATAAAGCAGGACGAGGCACAGATAGGCAAAGCAGGAGAAGGCAGACAGATAAAGGAGGACGAGGCAGAAAGACAGACAAGGCAGGACGAGACAGAGAAATAAAGCAGAACGAGCAGACAGACAGAGAAAGAAGGACGAGGGAGACAGAGAAAGGAGGACGAGGCTGATAGACAGATAAAGCAGGACGAGACAGGCAGACAGACAGATAAAGCAGGACGAGGCAGACAAAGAAAGCATTACGAGACAGACAGATAAAGCAGGACGAGCAGACAGACAGATAAAGCAGGACGAGGCAGACAGACAGACAAAGCAGGACGAGGCAGACAGATAAACCAGGACGAGGCAGACAGACAGATAAAGCAGGACGAGGCAGACAGACATACAAAGCAGAACGAGGCAGAGAGACAGACAAAGCAGGACGAGGGAGACAAACAGAGAAAGCAGGACGAGGCAGACAGATAAAGGAGGATGAGGCAGACAGATATACAATGCAGGACGAGGCAGAGAAACAGACAAACAGGACGAGGCAGACAGACAGATAAAGCAGGACGAGGCAGATAGACAGATAATGCAGGACGAGGCAGACAGACATACTACGTCCTGCTTTGTCTGTCTACCTCGTCCTATTTTATCTGTCTAATTTGCCTCGTCCTGCTTCATCTGTCTGCCTCGTCCTGCCTTATCTGTCTCCCTCGTCCTGCTTTATCTGTCTGCCTCGTCGTGTTTTATCTGTGTGTCTGCCTCGTCCTGCTTTGTCTGTCTGTCAGCCTCGTCCTGCTTTGTCTATCTTCCTCGTCCTGCTTTGTCTGTCCTCCTCGTCCTGCTTTATCTGTCTGTCTACCTCGTCCTGCTTTGTCTGTCTGTCTGCCTCGTCCTGCTTTATCTCTCTGCCTCATGCTGCTTTGTCTGTCTGTCTGCCTCGCCCTGTTTTATCTGTCTGTTTGTCTCGCCCTGCTTTATCGGTCTGTCTACCTCGTCCTGCTTTATCTGTCTGCCTCGTCCTGCTTTATGTGTCTGCCTCGTCCTGCTTTGTCTCTCTGTCTGTCTCGTCCTGCTTTATCTGTCTGTCTGCCTCGTCCTTCTTTATCTGTCTGCCTCTTCCTGCTTTGTCTGTCTGTCTGGTCCTGCTTTGTCTGTCTCTCTGCATCGTCCTGCTTTATCTGTATGTCTGCTTCGTCCTGCTTTATCTGCCTCCCTCGTCCTGCTTTGTCTGTCTGTCTCCCTCGTCCTGCTTTATCTGTCTGCCTCGTCCTGCTTTGTCTGTCTGTCTGCCTCGTCCTGCTTTATCTGTCTGTCTACCTCGTCCTGCTTTGTCTGTCTGTCTACCTCGTGCTGCTTTATCTGTCTGCCTTGTCTTATTTTGTCTGTCTGTCTGCATCGTCCTGCTTTATCTGTCTGTCTCCCTCGTCCTGCTTTGTCTGTCTGTCTGCCTCGTCCTGCTTTGTATGTCTGTCTGCCTCGTCCTGCTTTATCTGTCTGCCTCGTCCTGCTTTATCTGTCTGCTTCTTCCTGTTTTATCTGTCTGTCTGCCTCGATCTCTTTTATCTGTCTGTCTCGTCCTGCTGTGTCTGTTTGCCTCGTCCTGCATTATCTGTCTCTCTGCCTCGTCCTGCTTTGTCTGTCTGTCTTGTCCTGTTTTGTCTCTCTGCCTCGTCCTGCTTTGTCTGTCTGTCTTGTCCTGCTTTGTCTGTCTCTCTGCCTCGTCCTGCTTTGTCTGTCTGTCTTGTCCTGCTTTATCTGTCTGTCTGCCTCGTCCTGCTTTGTCTGTCTGTCTCCCTCGTCCTGCGTTATCTGTCTGCCTCGTCCTGCTGTGTCTGTCTGCCTCGTCCTGCTTTATCTGTCTGTCTCCCTCGATCTACTTTATCTGTCTGTCTACCTCGTCCTGCTTTGTCTGTCTGTCTGCCTCGTCCTGCTTTATCTGTCTGTCTGCCTCGTCCTCCTTTATCTGTCTGCCTCGTCCTGCTTTATCTCTCTGTCTGCCTCGTCCTGCTTTATCTGTCTGCCTCGTCCTGTTTTATCTGTCTGTCTGCCTCGACCTCTTTTATCTGTCTGTCTCGTTCTGCTTTATCTGTCTGTCTGTCTCGTCCTCTTTTGTCTGTCTGTCTGCTTCGTCCCGTTTTATCTGTCTGTCTCGACCTGCTTTATCTGTCTGTCTCGTCCTGCTTTATATGTCTGCCTCGTCCTGCTTTGTCTGTCTGTCTGCCTCGTCCTCCTTTCTCCGTCTGTCTGCCTCGTCCTGCTTTATCTGTCTGTCTGCCTCGTCCTGCTTTATCTGTCTGCTTCTTCCTGTTTTATCTGTCTGTCTGCCTCGACCTCTTTTATCTGTCTGTCTCGTTCTGCTTTATCTGTCTGTCTGTCTCGTCCTCTTTTGTCTGTCTGTCTGCTTCGTCCCGTTTTATCTGTCTGTCTCGACCTGCTTTATCTGTCTGTCTCGTCCTGCTTTATCTGTCTGCCTCGTCCTGCTTTGTCTGTCTGTCTGCCTCGTCCTCCTTTCTCCGTCTGTCTGCCTCGTCCTGTTTTATCTGTCTGTCTGTCTGTCTCGTCCTGCTTTATCTGTCTGTCTGCCTCGTCCTGGTTTCACTGTCTTTCTCTTTTTCTCTGAGAGAAAACCAAACAGACAGATGGAGACAAAGAAGGACCAATGAAGGAGAGAGACAGACAGACATGCAGACAGAGAGAAACACACAGAAAGACATGCAGACAGAGAGACAGACAGACATGTAGACAGAGAGAGACAGACAGACACGCAGACAGAGACAGACAGACAGACATGGAGACAGAAAGAGACAGACTTGCATATAGACAGACATGCAGACAGACAGAGACAGACATGCAGACAGACTGACACACAGACATGTAGACAGAGAGAGAGAGAGACAGACAGACATGCAGACAGAGAGAGAGACCGACAGACATGTAGACAGAGACAGACAGTCATGTAGATAGAGAGAGACAGACAGACATGTAGACAGAGACAGATATGAAGACAGAGAGAGACCGACAGACATGTAGACAGAGACAGACAGTCATGTAGATAGAGAGAGACAGACAGACATGTAGACAGAGACAGACAGATATGAAGACAGAGAGAGACAGACAGACATGTAGACAGAGACAGACAGACATGTAGACAGAGAGAGACAGACAGACATGAAGACAGAGAGAGACAGACATGTAGACAGAGAGGGACAGACAGACATGAAGACAGAGACAGACAGACAGACATGAAGACAGAGACAGACAGACATGTAGACAGAGACAGACAGACAGACATGAAGACAGAGACAGACAGACAGACATGTAGACAGAGACAGACAGACAGACATGAAGACAGAGACAGACAGACATGTAGACAGAGACAGACAGACAGACATGAAGACAGAGACAGACAGACAGACATGTAGACAGAGACAGACAGACATGAAGACAGAGACAGACAGACAGACATGAAGACAGAGACAGACAGGCAGACACGAAGACAGAGAGAGAACTCAGAACTCAGAACTCAAAACGTTTTTATTCAAGGATTAAGATTTTAGGCATTGCCTATTCTTCCAATATGTCCTTGCTAATCTACATCTATTACAAATAGCACACACATAAATGAAAGGAAAATGTTTTCATGCAGAATTGTATACATAATGAAGAACCCCCCCCCCCCCGGCCCCCCCACACACACCCACATCCGTGCACACACATGCATACACACACTGACGCTCGCGTGCGAGCGCACACACATACATGCACACACACGCACACACACACACACTGACAGCACCCCCTCACTCTCCCCCCCCCCCCCCCCCCCCCACACACACAGACTAAGATTGACAGATGGATAGGACAGTGATTCACAGAGAGAGAGAGAGAGAGAGAGAGAGAGAGAGAGAGAGAGAGATGTCATCAATATAGAAGTTCCAGAAACATCCGGGTGTTTAAAAGGTACAGTATTGTTACTGTCTCTGAAATCTATGTTGGCAAGTGCAGCATACTACAGTGACTACCACCATCACCAATGTTACTTGAACACTTGTCACGATTATGATAGAACGAAATGAATAGATTATGCATGCATAAGAAATAGAACGAGAGAAAAAAAAAGAAAAAGAAAAAAAAAGAGCAAAACAAAACACGATGAAATGAGAAAGCAAGGAAAGAACAACAACAATAGCAACAATGACTGATACAATAAATAAGACAGAACTGACCCCTTTGTTACTGCCTACAGTAATTCAAAGATCAGAGTTATTTACTGTTGGAAGGGGTGAAGATGTTTATGCAGACTTGATTTGAACATAGGAAGAGAACTGCCCGTTTGTATGTGCAAAGGAAGGGAGTTCCACAGTGATGCACCCGAAAATGCAAAACTAGTTTTGAACAAATCAATTCGGGTACGTGGCAAAATGTATTTGTTAGAGCCGTATCGGCATGAGGCTCGTGTGAGCAGGTGTTGGAGATATTGCGGTGCTAAGTTATTGTGTGTTTTGTACATGAGTAATGCTTTGTTGAATTCTAGCTGGTTTTGAAGTGGAAGGATATTTAATCTGGCTTGCTTTTCTAACGTTGACAGTGAGTGATCTGGTAGAATTAATCTGGCTGCTCTCTTGTGGAGAGAATTTAGTTTCTTAAGATGAACATCTGCAGCACAGCTCCAGACAACAGATGCATAGTTGACGTGAGAAAGACAGTGAGCGTGGAAGAACATTTTGCGAGCTTCACTGTTTATGTAAGGTCTGAGCTGATTGAGTAAGAACAGACTGCGTGCCAACCTTTTACAGACAGAATCAATGTGAGCTTGCCATTTCAGTTCTTCATCAATTATGACTCCCAAGACGCGGTGCTCGCGAACTTGATCTATGGAGGTATCATCGACATTCAGGGTGAGAACAAGGGGATTTTCTTGGTGCTTTTGTCTTGACGTGATAATCATACAATTTGTTTTTTGGGGATGAAGTGTCATACAGTTGGATTTGCACCATTTAGAAACATCATTTAAGCCCGCTTAAAGAGAATTCTGAACTGAGGCAACGTTGGCAGCACTGGAATGAAGGGAAGTGTCATCTGCAAAAAGGGCACACGAGATTCTGGAGTCTGATAAAGACAAAGGAAGATCATTGATAAATATGCAGAATAGAAGTGGCCCTAAAACTGATCCTTGAGGAACTCCACTTTTTATTGCTCCCGTAGAAGAGAATCTACCATTGGTGAACACATGTTGTGTTCTGTCGGTAAGGAATGATTCGAAAAAGGACAGCGTAGTGGGGTCTCTGAGATACAATGACAGTTTTGTGAGTAATATTTCGTGGTCAACGAGATCAAAAGCTTTCTGTAAGTCAAGAAAAACAGCGCCTATGATTTCACTGCGGTTGATGCCAGACAACCATGAATCACACAGATGGACTAACGCTGTTTGACATGAGTGACGATGTCGGAAACCTGACTGCAAAGGATGGAAAAGTTTATGTTTTTCCAGATATTGCATAAGATGTTTATGAACATGTCTTTCGAGTGGTTTCGACAATACTGACAGAAGCGAAATAGGTCTAAAGTTGTTCAGATCAGACGTGTCTTTTGACTTCGGTAATGGAATAACTTTCGCTGACTTAAGAGCAGGGGGAATCATACCCTGTTCGATGCACAAGTTGTATATGAATGTAAGGGGGACAACGATGTAAGGGAGAGCGAGTTTTAATAGAGAAGCATTAATACCATCAGGTCCTATTGATTTTTTGTTTCTTAGACTGGAAATGAGAGCACCAACTTCATGGACTGCAAGAGGAGGTATCTTGAAGGAATCTCGTTCTATTCTGCTGTTACAGAACATTAAAAGAGAGGATGGCACATTATAATTTTCCGCGGACAGTGTTTCGTTAGATTTTGTTGACTCAGCTATGTTTAGGAAATGATTGTTGAATTCATCAGGCGACCATGTGTAGTGTTTTTGAATTTTAACACGAGACTTGTTAGTAATTTCATTAATTGCTTGCCACAGGGAGGAAGTATCTCTGTTGGTTGTTAACAATTTATTGAAATGTGCTTGTTTTGAAGCACGAATGAGATCTGTTACTTTGTTTCTTTGTTTTTTGTAGTCTGCTTTCTTTTTTTTCTTTTTCGCGTTGTTTTTGTCTTTTAATAGACTCTAGTAAATGTTCTAAATTTTCTTTCTCTTTTTTCTTTGTTTCGCGTTTAAGGCTATCGCGTTTATCCATTGCTTCTGAGATTTCGGGTGTGAGCCAGCCGGGAAGATGGGGACATTTAACTCTTTTCCTCCGAAATGGCGCATGCTTATCTATTATAGAGAGCAGTATGTCATAAAAAGTATCTAGAGCTTCGGTTGGGTCAGAGGACTTCAAAACATTATCGAACGGTGCTAAGCTGAGATCGTGGAAAAAAACAATTTTGTCGAAGTTCTTGAAAGATCTATAGTACATAGTTGTATGACCTTTGCTTGGTGATTTGGGGGGTTTATATAGCAAAGTGCAAACGATAACAGAATGGTCACTGATGCTCTTGTCTAACACGTTCATATCGGTTATCGAGTGTTCGGTATTAGTGTATATGTGATCCAACAGGGTAGAGGAAGTGGACGTAACTCTAGTAGGATTTTTTATCAATTGGTGTAAGCCAAAAAGTGTGATGGTTGACTGCCAGGCTGGTTGGGGTTTTAATAGGTCATAGTTAAAGTCACCAAGCAGTAAGGTGTTGCGGTTACAAGCGTTAACTTGATCCATCATATGCACAAAGTCATCAAGCCAGGTATATGGCGATGCAGGGTTTCTGTATAGGTATCCAAGAAGAATGGGGGGTGACATACAATATTTCATTTCAATCCAGATGCACTCAACCATTGTGTTCTCTAAATCAGTTCTCCTTTTGACATATTGGGATATACTATTGTGTATATAGATTGCAAGTCCAGTTTCACCATGGCTGACTGCATCCCGACGGATTATGTCATAGTTGGGGATCCACAGCATTTCGTTTGATATTCGGGAGTCAAGACGCGTTTCACTGAGTCCAAGCACGTGGATGATAGGGGGTCCATTCAAAAGTAAACATATATCGGGTATTTTGTTATACAAATGGTAGACATTTAAGTGAGCAATTCTTGTCCCGTTGGCTTGGCCAAACCGCACGGTATTTCCATGTAAGTCTGACATCTTTTTCAGTGGATGGTTATGATCAATATTATTATTAAAAAAAGAAAAAATATATATATATAAATAAATAAAATAAAATAAAACAAGATTTTTTTTTTTACTCAAAAAGTAGCTGACAGCTCCAATACAGCTGCTGGAACAACCAAATAAAATGTCAAAATACAACACGATGTACACACTCAACTCAAACAGGAAAACCCACACCCACAATAATAATGTAAAAGTAGGAAAGGAGTGTCACTGTGATTTAAGAGTTCACAATCGTTCCGCACACTTTGCAGCTTGTTATTGTTCAGTAGCACCGTAGGGAGGTAACTATACGAAATAATCCATGAAAAGAAAACAATAAAATAAGAATATGATAAAAGAATAATAATAATAAGGGGGAAATAATAACACAAAGGTAAAAGGTCACGATGAGTCAAGTTCAAAGAATATTTTACACAGTTTGTGCAATAGCAGCACTCTGAGGAGGTTCACCAGAGTTCAGGTTATTCTTTAAGGTTCAGGTTGTTCTTTAACAGGGTTGTTCCGACTGCCAGCATCAGGGTTCAGTTCTTTACTTCACTTGTTTCAACACACACACACACACACACACACACACACACACTCACACTGTGTCGAAGTTCTTGAAAGAACACACACACACACACACACACACACACACACACACACACACACACATGAATATATATGTTGAAAAGTTTCAAAAGTTATAACCAAATGGGGGGAAGAAAGCAGGTGGCGGCCAGTTGTACCACAGATGTGGTGGTGGTGTGTGGACGGGGAAGGCAGGGTGGTGCACAGGGGGAGGAAGGTGTGGTGGTGCCATGGGTCTGTACAGAGCACCGTATGACCACGGTGCCCTGCGTTCAGCACTGTGTGCACTGTTGGCGTGACTGAAGGACGGCGGCGGGCAGGAGAAGTGATGCTGGGGTCGGGTCACGGTCTCGCTTCGCTGCGTCTGTGCTGCCCGGTAGCTTTCAGTGTACAGAAACTGTCAGATAAACCCTGTATGAAACTGCGTGATCCATTTCAGTATGAAACCAAAGAGACAACCGTCATCGAAAAATTAAGACGCAGAAGAAACAAAAGAACGGCACTGAACAGGATGCAAACTATTCAGCCCCCATGGTGGAATACCGACACAGAGAGAGCCTGGATAGAAAAACATGCGGCTGTCAAACTTTGGCAAAAAGAAAAAACAAAACCATCTCCGGACAAAGATATTGAAACAAAAATGAAAGAAAAAACTGAACAGTTTGAAGTCATTGCTCAAGAGGCCAAAAATGACAAGTGGAAACAGTTTTGCGAGGCACTCAGTTATGACACAACATTGACAGAGTTCTGGCAATTTTATCGTCGCATGGAAGGAAAAACGTGCACAACAACAACCCCAGACATGTTAGACACTGACGGAACCAAGCTTAAGA
Organism: Babylonia areolata; assembly: GCF_041734735.1. Classification (NCBI taxonomy): domain Eukaryota; kingdom Metazoa; phylum Mollusca; class Gastropoda; order Neogastropoda; family Buccinidae; genus Babylonia; species Babylonia areolata. Next base: position 4,164,560 of record NC_134897.1, read on the forward strand.
CAAATGAAGAAAAAGGATCTGCCTTGCTCAAACGTTTCATACAACAGAGTGATCAAAGAAACTTAGATGAGAAAAAGATAGATATTGAGGAGTTAAACCAAACCCTTATGCAGACTGGACCAGATGATGACTTGACAATGGATGATCTAAACGAGGAAATAGCTAAATGCAAGAAAGAATCGGCTCCTGGCCCAGACAAAGTTCGCTACTCAGACATCAAGGAGCTATCGGAAGAAGACAGAAGCAAACTTTTCAATCTATATCAAAACAGTGTCCACAATGGACAGGTGCCGGAGGACTGGACACACAGCTTCTTAAAACCCATACCAAAACCAGGAAAGGACCATCGTCAGGTAAGCGGCTACCGGATCCTAACCATGCAAAACATTGCTGGAAAGCTCATGGAACGCATGATAGCCAGGAAACTTGCAAGGGATCTTGAACACAGGCACATTCTCCCTTCAAATCAAGGTGGTTACAGAACAGGCATGTCCACATGGGAAAATGCAGCTGCTTTTGCATATGAGGTGTTTGAAGGATTTCAAAGAAAAGAAGAAACACTAGCAGTAGCAATTGACCTTGAAGATGCCTACAATAAAGTCCAGTTTGCGCACCTCATGGAGCTGCTACTAAGTTATGGAGTAAGTTTGACACTGACAAGATGGATAGCAGCAGCGCTTCAGGAAAGAACCGTCGTCCTACGCCTCGGAGATTGGATGTCTGCACCTTCTAAACTATCCATGGGACTGCCACAAGGGTCTCCGCTCTCTCCTGTCCTCTACAATGTCTACACGAAGGGCCTTGCAGACTTAAACAACAATGGAATTGCTCGGGTGCTTACCCTTGCGGATGATGGCCTGGTCTTCAAAACTTCGAAAGATGCTCAGGAGAGAACTAAAGCCGTCCAGAAACAACTAAACAATATTGCTCAATGGTGCAAAGACACAGGATCTTCCATCAATCCAGCGAAAGCCCAAACGTTGCTGTGCACCCTCAACAACAAAACCGCGAGCAAATCACCACCTTCTGTGTCATTCGATGGGATTCAAATTGAGAAAACTGAATGCCTACGCTACCTAGGAATACAGTTCAACAGGATGCTGACCTTCAGAAAACATACGGAAAATACTGTTCTCAAATGCAAAAAGGGCCTTTCAGTCTTAAAAGCAATGGCAACCAAAGGAACTGAACAACGCCACCTCTTCCTGCTATACCAATCACTCGTCCTCAGTGTGATCGACTACGGACTTGGGCTAACAACACCGTCTCAAAGCAACCTCCTAAAATTAGAAAGAGTACAAAATGAAGCTATGAGGCTGATCCTTGGAACAACAAAAGACACGCCCACAGAAACCATGCGATACCTGCTTGACCTTCCTTCAGTGCAGGCCAGAAACAAGTTAGAACAGGTCAAGACCTACTTCAAAGCATTAGAAAAGCATCAAAACCCACTGCATGACGCAGTCAAAGAACCAAAAGGCAGCCGCCTAGGACGAGGAAGATCATGGATGGGACAAGCAGAAGACACAATCCAGCTAGTATGCCGACTACAAGACCTGAAAGAAACAAAAGAATGGGAGAAAAACCCCAAAAACCTCAACCATCTATTCAACACAGTCATTTCACCCACTCTAGGAAGACATTGTCGGGAATGGCCAGAGGGCAAAACTGATGCGGAAGTGAAGCTACTCATAGAAGAAAACAGTAAAGAAGAGGACATCATCATATACACAGATGGCTCAGTCACCAAAGACCAGTCTGGTTGGGGATTCACTGCGAAACAAAATGGGAAAACAATTTGGGAAGAGAATGCTGCCTACAAAGTCACAACCTCCAGCCTAACGATGGAAGTTGAAGCTGCGACACATGCCCTCCAGTGGCTATCGTCCATCCATACGCCCGGAAACCAACATGCCATGATTCTAACCGACTCAATGAACCTCATACAGAAAATTGAAAACGGAATGGGAAGCCCAGAGTGGCATAAGGCAATGCGCAACTTTCAGATTAAAAAACTCACATGGTCATACTGCCCGGGACATGCAGGTGTTAAGGGAAATGAGCGAGCTGACAGACTTGCTGGTAACGCAACACCAACGAGCGGCCTACATCTAGGAAAATCGGAAATCCTCAGAAAAATCAAAGAATACCAAAAAGAACAGGTACAAGGCCATCACACCATCGATCGCCTCAAAGAAATAAAAGCAGAGAGAGGGAGCGGCCGCAAGTCTAACATGAAAGGTAGAGCACGATGCTTTGCAAATCAAACAAATATCGGCATCATTTCCAAACCAACATTGCGCAAGTTTCTTCAAAACGGAACAGAGTCTCTGTGGGCCTTTCCAAATGCAATAGACTGAGCAACACACTAGACGCCACGTTTTTGGCATCAGAGATCTTTTCCCATCCCTCTTGCGGCCAGTCAGTGGCAGCCTCTGAGCGTGTGTGTTTGTGTGGATGTGTGGGTCTGTGCTTTTGAGTGCGTTTGTGAATGCGCGAGAGTGTAAGTGTACACAAGTGTCAGGAGAGATCTGTGTACGTGTGTGTGTGTGTGTGTGTGTGTGTGTGTGTGTGTGTGTGTGTGTGTGTGTGAGAGAGAGAGAGAGAGAGAGGAGGTGGGAGTGCGGGGGGAGGTGGGGTAGAGGATGAGGTATGTGAGTATATGCATGCCTACACTGTGGGAGCAACAGGATATTGGAACGTATATATATATATATATATATATATATATATATATATATATATCTTTGTATATATGTGTGTGGGGTTGGGGGTGGGAGATATGGGCGTATGTGTGTGTGCTTGTACAAGTAAGTGTTCATCTCTGTGAGTGTGTGTTTGTGTGTGTGTGTGTGTGTGTGTGTGTGTGTGTGTGTGTGTGTGCCGTGGAAGCTGCGATACGTAGACTAGAAATGAGTGTGTGGAGGAGGGGGGTAGAGGAGGTGCAAGGTAATGTGTGTGTGTGTGTGTGTGTGTGTGTGTGTGTGTGTGTGTGTGTGTGTGTGTTGGAGCTCATGTACGTTTATATGTATTTGACTGTGCTTTCATATCTGTGAAACTGCATGTTTGGTGCATTTCTGTTGTGCATGTGTGGGTGTGTGTGTGAATGTGTGTCTTCATATTTTACATTTATTCGCTTATTTATCACCATTGTTGTCTTTTCTTTTTTTTTTCTTTTTTTTTTAGTATTACTATTATTATTACTACTACCTTTTTCTATATTATAATTATTATTCATTTATTTATTTATTTATGTAAGCTTATCTATTATTTATTCCCCCGTTTTTGTTTTTGTTTTTTGTTTTTGTTTTTGTTTTTTTGTGTGTTTTTTTCTCAAGGCCTGACTAACGTTGGGTTACGCTGCTGGTCAGGCATCTGCTTGGCAGATGTGGTGTAGCGTATATGGTTTGTCCGAACGCAGTGACGCCTCCTTGAGCAACTGAAACTGAAACTGTGCTGACTGGCTGGCTGACCAAGTGGAGGGGGAAGAGTGGGGAGGGCGCTCCGTTGCGCGCGTGAAGGAAGTAGTGGACTTGCCGTGGTCTGAAGTACTGACGTGAATGGTGGTGGGGGGTGGTTTGGAAGGAGGATGGTGGGACGGGCTAGAACCACAGGGTTTGGATTGGGGAAGGAGTGACCGCTGATGAGAGGGCAAAACTGGGAAGTCTGCCTGGTTTAAGGGAGGGGGGAGGAGGGGGGTCTTTCGACCATTCCTGTTGGTACGTCCGACACGCCAGGCTGGTGCTTGGGTGGGCGGGGCAGCAGGAATAAGAGGGTGTGGTGAGGCGTGGAGGGGAGGGGGTGTGGACAAAAGGGGAGATCGCTTTTTAGGGAAAATATTTCCTGTGATGCATGCGATACCCTTTTTACTGGGCTGAGTTGCACTCGCATACAAGGCCAGTCTTGGTGCCCCACTTTGTGTGGTGAAGGTGTTGAGATGGTCGGTGAACAGAACCTTCATGACACTGCAGACCTCTTTCAATTTGTTGTTGCTGGGATGGATGACAGCGTTGAGGGGGTGTCGTCCTCTAGCAGGAATGATAGAGGAGGCCTGTAACTGTGCCTTTGGAAAGGCACGTCGACACTGGGCGATGAGATTCTCCCACTGCTGTGTTGTGACACCTGTGGCCTCTGTTGTTGGTTGGTGCTCACGGCAGTCATTGATTCCCACGTGAACTATCGCTTTCTTCACGGTGTGGGATGGGGTCTGCCGAAGAAGCCACTCCGTGAGGCCGGAGACAGATCGGTGGAACAAACTGTCTGGTGTTTAGCAGGGGGGGAGACAGACATGTAGACAGAGAGAGACAGACATGTAGACAGAGAGAGACAGACATACATGAAGACAGAGAGAGACAGACATGAAGACAGAGAGAGACAGACATGTAGACAGACAGAGACAGACAGACATGAAGACAGAGACAGACAGACATGAAGACAGAGAGAGACAGACATGTAGACAGAGACAGACAGGCATGTAGACAGAGAGAGACAGACATGTAGACAGAGAGAGACAGACAGACATGAAGACAGAGACAGACAGACAGACAGACATGTAGACAGAGAGAGACAGACAGACATGAAGACAGAGACAGACAGACAGACATGCAGACAGAGACAGACAGACATGAAGACAGAGACAGACAGACAGACATGTAGACAGAGACAGACAGACATGAAGACAGAAAGAGACAGACATGAAGACAGAGAGAGACAGACAGACATGAAGACAGAGAGAGACAGACAGACATGTAGACAGAGAGAGACAGACAGACATGTAGACAGAGAGAGACAGACAGACATGAAGACAGAGAGAGACAGACAGACATGAAGACAGAGAGAGACAGATATGTAGAGAGAGAGAGACAGACAGACATGAAGACAGAGACAGACATGTAGACAGAGAGGGACAGACAGACATGTAGACAGAGAGAGACAGACATGTAGACAGAGAGAGACAGACAGACATGTAGACAGAGACAGACAGACATGTAGACAGAGAGAGACAGACATGAAGACAGACACAGACATGTAGACAGAGACAGACAGACATGTAGACAGAGAGAGACAGACAGACGTGAAGACAGAGAGAGACAGACATGTAGACAGAGACAGACAGACATGTAGACAGAGAGAGACAGACAGACATGAAGACAGAGACAGACAGACAGACATGAAGACAGAGAGACAGACATGTAGACAGAGACAGACAGACATGTAGACAGAGACAGACAGACAGACATGTAGACAGAGACAGACAGACAGACATGAAGACAGAGAGACAGACATGTAGACAGAGACAGACAGACATGAAGACAGAGAGAGACAGACAGACATGTAGACAGAGACAGACAGACAGACAGACAGACATGAAGACAGAGAGAGAGACAGACATGTAGACAGAGACAGACAGACAGACATGTAGACAGAGAGAGACAGACAGACATGTAGACAGAGACAGACAGACAGACATGAAGACAGAGAGAGACAGAGAGGAAAGGGGAGAAGAGGCAGACAGATAAAGATAGATAAGAACAGGCAGACACACTTACACACATAAAAACACACGACGCACAAATGCACGCATGTTGGAAGTAAAACAAACATCCAATTGACATTCAGCATCTGTTCTCGACGAATGTTCGAGAACAGATTTAATTCCACGCATCTTCAATTCTTGGCTAATTACACTGACCCTTTGCTGTTGACAGTTCTTTCAACAAGTGAATGCCTGCGATCGTTTTGTGGTGTAGCGTGGTTTGGCGTGGTATGGTGTGGTGTGGTGTGGTGTAGCGTGGTGTGGTGTGGTATGGTATGGATGGTGTGGTGTGGTGTGGTGTGGTGTAGTGTGGTGTGGTGTGGTGTGATGTGGTGTGGTGTGATATGGTATGGCGTGGTGTGGTGTGGTGTGGCGGGGTGTGGTGTGGTATGGTATGGTACGGTGTGGTGTGGTGTGGTGTGGTGTAGTGTGGTATGGTATGGTGTGGTATGGTGTGGTGTAGCGTGGTGTGGTGTGGTATGGTATGGTGTGGTGTGGTGTGATGTAGCGTGGTGTGGTGTGGTATGGTATGGTATGGTATGGTGTGGTGTGGTGTAGCGTGGTGTGGTGTGGTATGGTATGGTATGGTGTGGTGTGGTGTGGTGTGGTGTAGTGTGGTGTGGTGTGGTGTGGTGTGATGTGGTGTGGTGTGGTATAGTATGGCGTGGTGTGGGGTGTGGTGTGGTGTGGTGTGGTATGGTATGGTGTGGTGTGGTGTGGTGTAGCGTGGTGTGGTGTGGTATGGTGTGGTGTGGTGTGGTGTGGTGTAGCGTGGTGTGGTGTGGTATGGTATGGTGTGGTATGGTATGGTGTGGTGTGGTGTGGCGTGGTGTGGTGTGGTGTGGTGTGGCGTGGCGTGGCGTGGTGTGGTGTGGTGTGGTGTGATGTGGTATGGTATGGGGTGGTGTGGTGTGACGTGGTGTGCTGTAATGTGGTATGGTGTGGTGTGGTGTGGTGTTGTGTAGTGTGGTATGGTGTGGTGTCGTGTGCTGTAGTGTGGTGTGGTGTGGTGTGGCGTTGTATACTGAGGCGTGGTGTGGTGTGGTGTGGTGTGATGTGGCGTGGTGTGGTGCGACGTGGTGTGGTGTGTTGCGACGTGATATGGTGTGGTGTGTTGCGACGTGGTGTGGTGTGGTGCGCCGTGGTGTGGTGTGGTGTGGTGTGGTGTGGTGTGGTGCGACGTGATGTGGTGTGTGATGTGGTGTGGTGTGGTGCGACGTGATATGGTGTGGTGTGGTGTGGTGTGATGTTTAGTACGGAACTAATCTGGTGAGTTTGTTTCAAGTGTGTTGACTGCTATATACCTCACCTCACCTCAGGCCCATAACTACAAAGTAGTCGTTGGGGGAAGCCTGAGGACCGCAGACGCAACCTCCCTTCTCCATCTGTCTCTGTTGGCAGCCGCCTGCAGTCCGGTCCATTGTTTGATGTTCTCATGCCAGTTCTTCCGCTGTCTTCCTCTTCTTCTCCCGCCCTCGATGGTGCCTTGCGTGATTGTTTTGGACAAGCTGGTGTGTCGAGTGTTGTGTCCAAACCATATCAGCTTGTGTCTCTTCACAGTTGAAAGGAGAGGTTCCTGAGGTCCAGCAAGGTTCTCAAATCTGCCCCGTACATGTTCATTGGTCCTGTGCTCGATCCAGGGAATTTGAAGGAGCTTCCTCAGGCATTTGTTCTCGAAGGCCTGGATTTTCCTTTCAGTTTCGGCCGTCAGTGTCCATGCCTCGCAACCATACAGTACAATGGAGACTACCAGGGCTTTGTAGAGTTTGAATTTTGTGGAGAATCGGATGTTACTTTTCCACACTCTGTTCAGTTTGGTCATGGCTGCAGTGGCTGTGCCAATGCGAATTCTTATTTCTGCTTTGCTGCTTCCATCTTTTGTCAGGGTTGCTCCTAGATATTTGAAGTTCCCGCCATTGGACCTGACTGGTATATACACGCCACACCATTTCGGCATTTAAAAAAACGGAGCAGATGCCTGACCAACGTGCTGCTCTGACCTGGAGACATACTGGTGAGAGAAAGGCTGACAGAAATACTGAAGCTGAAACTGAGATGGACAAACACAGGTGAAGATGCAGCGAAAAGCAACGAAAGAGAGAGTAGACGGAGGGAGGAGAACAAAACATGACAAGGCAACCGCATGTACAGAAACACGCACAGACAGACAGACAGACAGACAGACAGACAGACAGACAGAGAGACAGAGAGACAGAGAGTTTATTGCTGTGTGTGACTGTACCATTTATATGGTTTTTCTTTATTTTCGTTTTTTCCTTTTTTTTCTTTCCATTTCCTTTCCTCGGTCTTTCCTTCTGTGTCTCTTTCTTTCTTCTTTTCTTTCTTCCGTTTGAAAGAATACATGGCCAGATATAGGGGCAGACAGACAGGTAGCAAAACAGAGATCACTTAGAGAAAACAAGGACAGACACAGAAGCACACAGAAACAGTGGGTGTAGTCCTATCACGTATGATTTTGCTGCTGCCGACATCACTTGACTCTAATTTCCGCCATTCTAATTGACGTTGATTGTATTATTGCACAGATTGGAACACAACAGCTGCCAGTGCTCTTGCTTTGTTCTTTTTGTTTTAGTTTCTCCACTGAAGGTTTGACTGGAAACTCTCTCCCCAACCCTGTGTGTGTGTGTGTGTGTGTGTCTGTGTGTCTGTGTGTCTGTGTGTGTCTGTGTGTTTCTGACTGTCTGTTTATCTGTTTGTGCCTGTGTCTGTATGTTATTGTGATTGATTTTTCTATTGATTATGTGTGTGTGTTTTCTTGCTACCCCCATTACCTTGGCTGGTTCACTGAGATCATCCCAGTAATGCTCACCCTGAATCTCCCACACACAACCACACTGGGGTTCGTCTGCTGCAGTCCCAGTATCAGTATTCTACAGAGAACTATCGATGTTAAGTCACCAAGAGGGCACACACCAGAGGAGACCCAACATTTCTGCTGAATAACTTTTGGTCAATGTTCGTAGTACGCTAGCTACAAAGCCCCCTAGTGAGGACAATACTTACTCACTGAGTGAGCATCTCCCTGGAAGTGGGGGCGGTGGGGGGTGGGGTGGGGGTGGGGGGGTGGGTCAGCTGAAGTACCGTTGAGAACAGGGCATAGGAGCCACAGAATCAGACATTTTCCCTGTGTGCGATGAATAATAATAAGGATGATCAAGATGCTGAAATGGAGGCCCTTTCATGTTTGGGATCACGTGATAAGGCCTAACGGATCCTTTCAACCTGTATCACAGCGTGAACCAGGCTGAAGAGACAAACTGGGTGTTTTATTTATCAACCATCCCAAAGATAGATTCATGAAATGGATGCCCCACCACTATGCGTGTGATCTCTCTCTTTCAATAATTATAGCTCAGACAAGTGTGGATAAGAGCCGGTCATTGTTGAAAGACCCCTACTTCTGATGCAGCTCCAGCCCGCGTCGTCCCCGCCGTCACTGGCTACCCACGGCTGATGTTTGGATGTTTTTGTGCAGGTCAAAGTGTTAAGTGTGCGTGCGCGCGCGCGCGCGCGCGTGTGTGTATGTGTGTGTGCGTGCGTGTGCGCGCGCGCGTGTGTGTGTGTGTGTGTGAATCAGAATCAGAATCATATTTATTTGTCATAAAAACCGTGAATGAAAGGTGTGTGCGTGTGGTCATGTATATATCACACTGCCTATAGCAGTCTTAGAAGCTCTGGGAATAAGGAAGGGCAGATGGCAATGAGCGTGGAAACGATAACTGAAGTCAGCCTTCTTCATGGCTGATGTCCGGACAGACCCAGGCAGTACAGCAATTAACAGATTAGATCACCACAGGGTCAGCTGAGTACAAATGGACTCACACACTCCGAGGCCAGTCCAGTACGTGTGGGCATCAGGCAATAGTGAGGTCCGTTATGCTGGACATGTGTCCGAGAGCACAGAGAAAGCAAGCCAGCGATGTGTAACTCCCAGCGGAGATATTGCGGCCGGACGGCAGGCAAATGAATAAATTCCAGAGATGTAGGCGAGTGATTATTTTTCATTAACGTGGAATACCAGTGGGGAGATTGGCCATTTCCGGGCTATATATAAGGCTGAACACAAAGACCCCAGAGCAGACCCCAGGAGCAGACCCGAAGAGAAAGGCCAGAGCAAACCCTTAGAAGACCGGTCTGCAGCTGGATGATGATTTCAAGAGGTATGTGACGTGTTAGATTCTAAGTCAACAAAGGCAGTAGTTAGGTTAGGACAGGTCGTAGGATGTCTATGTTGATGACTGAAGAATGCTATTATGGATAGTTAAGTGATATGATATTTAGCCCAAGAATGTTGAAAATATATGACTGAATAAACAAAGGATCTAGAAATGAATCAAGTCTTCAGAACTTGTTAGTTGTTATATGTTGTAAAATTATTCCCTCTCGTCACAATCTATTTCATGGTGGTGCGTCTTATTCATTTGTTGGTTCGAGCCTACTCTCTACCTTTCCACATCTCTTAGATGGTAGGCTTTCCTCCCTGTATGAAATCTTATTGTGTCAGGTAATGTTTGGCAACAAACATAGGGAACCAAAGGAAACCAGAGAGAATAGACTGCATTCCCCTGAGTTGAAATGTTCTAGGAATAAGTTGGAATTTACGGTTGATGGAGACAGGGATATTCACTCGTGAGACAGTTGGCACAAGATAAATCCACGACTTTTCCGTCGTGTGATAGTAATATTCACTGATCTGATAGTTTGTGGACATGACTTTTCAATTCCATTTAGTGTAAAACACTCACAGGGTATTAGCGGCACCTTTTCACCCGAGTGATAGTAACGACGCAATGCACCCGAGTGATAGTGCTATACGCCCGTGTGATATATATGTGCGTGTGTGTACACATGTGAGCATACATGCATGTATCGTATACAGCTCTTCGACATGGAAATGGGCAGTGAGCGTATCAGCTAAATGACAGTGTGTGTTGGCTTGTGCACTGGTATAAGATTTCCCACCTTTTAAACTTAATGCTGGTGTCCGTCACTGGACGTCATTTTCTGTGGAACGAGCTGCGTAGCCCTGTTTTCTTCTTCCATTAAATGCCAGGTCGTTCCGTCTCTTGGTCTGTTGACGCTAGCTTTCTGTGTTGTCTCTGTCTGTCTCTCTCTCTCTCTTAGATATTCTGTGTCACACCTTCCCTCCTTCCTTCCTTCTCTTTTCTTGTCCCATCTCACCTCTTCAAGCAAGTGCCATAGAAATACAGAAATAAACATAAAGAAGAACAGTGCATACAAACAACAGCATGTCTTTCGCAATAGCTCTGTTCCAAACAGATTTTGTCCTCGCTCAAAACATTTGGAATAAGACATGTCTTCTACTTGTGTGTGTGTGTGTGTGTGTGTGTGTGTGTGTGTGTGTGTGTGTGTGTGTGTGTGTGTGTGTGTGTGTGATATTAATAATTTGCCTTCAGATTTATTGTCAACACCAACCCTATGTCATATGGCCGATTTGGATAACTAAGCAAATTGTCAGAAGGACTTAATACTAAACCGACACGACTACAACGATAACACATTAAGATTCGTAGCGAAGATGTCAATGTTTAGCTGAGGTGGCTGTGATTCGAAGCCAACGTTTTGACTTTTTTGCATGTATGTTGCAAATAGTTTAGATATAAAGGCCTATATTGCAAGAGAATGATGAAATGTGGAGAATTGAGGGAAAGGGTGGTATGGAAGATGGATGAAAGGTAGGAAAGAAGCAGGGGAAGAGAGAGAGGGAGGGAGGGAGGGAGACAGAGAGGGAGACAGAGAGTGGAGGGAAATATAGCGAGAGCGGGGGTTAGAGGGAAAATGATGAGAGGGTTGAGGACAGAGGTTCCATGTGATGTACATGTCAATAACATCCACGTCTGTGACATAGATAAATAACATGATGCAGATCCTCTCACATCTTATTTCCGTGATCTTTTGGACCTTTTCCCTTTCTTTGATAATTCTCTCTCTCTCTCTCTCTCTCTCTCTCTCTCTCTCTCTCTCTCTCTCTCTCTCTCTCCCCCTCTCTCTCTCTCTCTCTCTCTCTCTATCTCTGTGTGTATGTGTGTGTGTGTGTGTGTGTGTGTGTGTGTGTGTGTGTGTGTGTGTGTGTGTGTGTGTGTGTTCGCATCTGTAATAAAATAGAATAGAATCAAATATGTCTTTATTACCAAGTGTACCGGGGTCACAAGGAATATTGGGGGGGATAGTACATAACAAAATACAAACATTAATCGAAAATCATACATAAACACAGATTCAGTAGAAATTAGGATACATACACGTGCATGTCAATATAAAAACTTGTGCATACTCACACATGTACGCAATACATACACACACACACACACACACACACACACACACACACACACACACACACACACAAACAGAGACACACACACATAGACACACGCACGCACGCACGCACGCACGCACACACACATGCACGCATGCACACACACACACACACACACACACACACACACACACACACACACACACACACACACACACACACACACACAAACTCTCTGAAAAGACGTTAAACTAAAGAACGAACACAAACTCTCTCTCTCTCTCTCTCTCTCACACACACACACACACACACACACACACACACACACACACACACACACACACACACACAAACACTCACGTTTGAACAGAAGCTGCATATTACATCTGAATGCGGTTGATGACCAGATCTTCAGGTAGATGGTTGGTGAATGCACAATTCTATTTGTCATACTGGATTTGTTCGGGAGACATGGCATTGACTGCTTTGGGGAAAAAGCTATTGGCGAAGCGAGACTTCTGTACCGTCGACCAGATGGGAGCATCTCGAAAATCCCAAAAGCTGGACGTGATTCGTCCTGGCTGACTGATTTTGCATTTTTGAGGAGCCGCTTATATGTCTTCTAGAGAAGGTACATCAGCCCCGGTAATCTTGGTGGCAGTTTTTTTACGATTCTGTTAAAGGCTGCAACTTCTGCCTTGGAAATTTTTCCGAACCAAACAGTAATAGCGAAGGTTAGCACACTTTGAATGACTGCTCGGTAGAAATCAGCCATGATTTCTTTTTTAATTCCGAACTTTTTGAGGCGCCGAAGAAAGTACAGGCGCTGTTATGCTGTCATAACAATTTTTTCCGTATTTTTCTCCCATTTCAAATCGTTGGAAATGATCAGTCCGAGAAATTTAAAGTCGCTGATGATCTCTACTTGCTTGTCTTTCATGACAAGTGGTAAGGGGTGGTCTTCCTGAAATCTAGAATTAATTCTTTGGTTTTTGATACGTTCAGTTCTAAGTTGTTTAGATCACACCAGATGACAAGTTCCAGTACTTCTTCCCTATATTTTGACTCAACAGTGACACGTGACGAGACAACGAGAGACAGCTAGGTATGTAGATACAGAGACAGACAGACAGACAGACACAGACACAAACAGAATGACGAGGGAAGCGGGGTAGAGTGAAATGCAGTTTTTAAAAAAATGCAGTTACATTTTGGAGAACCGATATTGAAATTTCAAGTTGACCTCGGCTTAGAGCGCTGATTTGTATCAAATGATGCAATCCCCGCACAGACGCACTGACACACAGGAAGACGGATGAACATAGAAAAGAAAGAAAGAGGGAAGAAAGGAAGAAACAAGAAAGAGAACACAGAATTCATAAGGCAGATACCTCATTTCAAACTGTCACACTGGTTATCTGTTTTTCCACGATGAAGGGGGAGGGGGGGTGGGCGGGTGGGGGAGAAAGAAGGGAGGTAGGGATATTCGTCTAAAATTGGAATTATGGATAAACGTTAACCAACCAACGAACAAACGAAAACACACACACACACACACACACACACACACACACACACACACACACACACACACACACACACACACACACACACACCTGAACGATACACTTCAAGGAATTTGATATTTTGCGAGGACTCAGTGTAAGTGCTTCAACATGATACGTATCAGAGCCCTGAGCTAGCTGGTGACACTCGACTGTCAGTTTCAGTCTCAAAGATGCGTCAAGATATGTTGACTGACCCATAAGCCAAATCCCCATTATATACAAAACATGCAGATGCTTCTCCTCCGCATACATCAAAATGCAGACGTCAGGCCTTGAGAAGTTATTCCTGTAGACATTTAAAGAAAAAAAAAAACAGCTGTTGTTTCTGGCTTTGTTATGTAGCCCGTGTAGAAAAGACATTACGTGGCGTGGAGAATGCAAAAGTACGTTAACTCGTGAGACTGATTCGGAGCAACTGAAGCTATGGCCAATGAGACAATTGGCCAATGAAGCTGTTGGACTGAGAGTTCGACCCTGACCTTGAGTAAATTATTTCGCGACTGGTCAAACACCCGAAATTTTGTTGTCCGCGCTGGTTTCTACAAGAAGCAGTCGGAGTGCTCTGGGTAAAGGAATTGTGTATTTCCTTGCTATGGCTTTGCAGAACAAGACAGGTGCACTGTTCTGAAATCCATGTCGACCAGCAAGACTCAGCGGACAGATCAACAACAAGGGTGTCGCAGTCTTTCACAACCACAGCGCTACTGCTTCTTCATGGCAGCTTAGACTGACAACTTGATTCTTACCGTTTCCAAGTACTTGAAAATATAGACGCTATAATTGTGATTTACATATATTTCTGAGGAAAGGTATTTTTCAAAATAAATCACTAGTTTACACTCTCATATAAAAACTTGGTTCCATGTCAGTTTTGAACTTTAGACTCTGTGTTTATAAGTTTCATTGCAGACAACCTAGACACGTTTTGTCAGATACTGAATCAAAGTTCATGTGAATAATGCCAGCTACATTTGCTTTTGTTGATGGAAATCTAGATTGAAGGTGAACTCCCTTGCATGGTCACGAGATCTTGAGAAGGACTGCAGACGAAGAGCCAACTGATCACAAAAACTGTACCACACGGGACACGATTTTGCTGACTATTGCTGCACAACCCACTGTCACTGTCATCAAATCTAGACATGAGCAGGACAGGGAGAGCAGAATGACAATTCTCAATGGCAATAATCAAGACAGGACGACAACCCCTGAACACAGTACAAAAACTCATTCCATTTAAATGGCTCATAAAACTTTAGTGCATGATACACCATTGTAAAGAACCGCATGGCACAAATCATTGTCACTTCCTAGAAGGGTAGTGAGATAATCAGGAACGAAGGCCAGAAAATAGCAGAGGATACATTTGAATAATATTACATTCTGTTTTTGAGCTACCAAAGAACTAGACTTCCTTATAAAACAAATTTAAACTCCCTATTCTTGCTTCTTCTTCCTCCTCCTCCTCTCTCTGTCTCCCCCTCCCCCCTCCTCTCTCTCTCTCTCATTGACCTCCACTCACGGAAATTATTTTTTCAAGCACATATCCAATCAACAATAGATTACGCATCAACACTATGGGACTCCGCCAGTGCAAATGCCATGAAGCCATTTACTAAATCTTCATAAACGGGGGCTCGAGCTCAAGGTGGTACTCCTAAAAAAAAAAAGACTTCCCGATTGGACTCAGACTGTAAACAAGCGAACATTCTCCCTATAGTCCGTAGATTAGAATTAAACAAAGGAATAACAATGCACAAGATTATGACAGGAAATGCACCACCAACACTGATAAACAAATTATCTGTAAATTCATCAAGGAAACCCCCCAAAGTCCATATCCCAATCCCAAGAATTAATTTGTTCAAATCCAGTTTGGTTTACTCAGGTGCCACTCTATGGAACTCACTCCCAGCAACAGTTCAACAACATCACTGCCCTACTACCTTCAAAAACATTACCTTTCCCACCTTATGACAGTGTAATGTCCACTTTGTTCATCCAGTTACAATGAAAACAGGCGATTGTGTGAAAACAAGATATGGACGTGTTGTGAAACCTCCAAGAAGATATGACAAGTGAAATAAGTGTCGGGACATACCTAAAAACTAAGGAAAAGAAATGTAGCCGAGTGGTATATTATAGCTACTTTTGTAGCTGAATGGTGTGCTATAGAAGGGAATAATTTTGGATCAATGTTGTGGATCAATATCCAGGGACCAGATAGTAATCAGTGCACAACACAAATATTGGAAGAACCATCATGGCTTAACCATTAACTGGATAACTTGTGTTGGTTCATTCACCACTTAATGGTTAAGCCATGATGGTTCTTCCAATCTTTGTGTTGTGCACTGATTACTAACTGGTCTCTCAGTTTGCCAGTATAATATCAAAGCCACTGATTCTATTATCTTGTTTATTGTTCATGTACTATTTTACATGCTGATATCACTTGTACTGCTACAGTGTTTCACAGTTACAGTGAACTCAGTACTCTAAGATGTGTGTATTATTCTGTTGTGGTGATTACAAGATAGTGTTGTAGTGATATCAGCTATTAGTTAAAACCACCTGATATGTATCATAATTTGTTAATTATGATTTAGTTATCGTGCTCTCTCCTATGTCGCTTACTACAGTATAGTGCTACATGATAACTGATTCATTTGAGTCACTTTGACACAGTATAAGCTTTACCTAATCTATACCGTCAGTGTACTTTCACTAAATCGGCATAGCTTCAATCACTTTAACTGCACTATTCAAAATATTAGAAATGTCATTTGATGTCAGTGTTTGGTCTTCACACATATGCATTATCTTATCTAATGTTGTTGCTTATCCCAAACCGAGTGGTAGTCTTTCCATGTAAAATGTATATATGTGCTTTACTATTCACTTGTGCTGACATGTTGTGCTTAATGACATATTGTTTGTTGTGTCTCATCAGTGCACTGTCTTCTCTGTTCTTTTTGTTTTCTTATCTTCTTCTCTTTTACCTTCTCATAACTATTGTAAATAAAACAATAGAAAACCCTTTTGTGACTGGCCTCTATATGTTCCTGGCCTGCACAGGGATTCTTTTCTATCCTTTAATTCAGAAAATCATCAGTAATTCTTTTGTACCGTCCCCTTTCATAAATATAATAAAATCACTCAGGTACACGGCTACATATAATAAATCTTTTTCGAAAAAAAAGAACAATTACCCAGTGTTTGCAGTGAACATTCTGTTGATGTGTGTGGAATAAACAGGGACTGTAAGATTTTAACTTTTAAGTTTGTTTTTTATGAGAATTCAATGAGTGAAGTGGAACTACATCTACATACGAAGGCTAAAAGAATTTGCTGAAGAAAGACTATCACACTGTATCAGTGAATATTTTATTTAATTATTTGTGTTTCAGTTTAATTTGTTAAAGATAATACATGATTTAGAGTATTGAAAAGTATAGCTATATGTTCACTGCAAACGTAGGGCATCTGTTTTCGTATTTTGAAGAAAATGTATTTGAATTTAGAATTGTTGAAAAACTTGATTTCTGTATCCTAAGATACACAAATGAAACTGGCATATATGTTGAAACAGCCCACTCAGATAGTGTCAGAAATTTGTGGGTATGATTTGTTTTTATTTTAGTGTAATTGAGTTGATTTCATGTGTCACACTAAGGAACACAAAGTATATTTTTTCATTTCATTGGGGCGGGCGGGGAGAGGATGCAATGTATAATACCTATCAACGGGAAATAGCCAAGTGTAGATGATGTGCTGCAACAGCTCCAGTGGCCTTCACGAGCAGAGCCCGCCAGGCTGTATAAAGTCATCAACGGCACTGCGAGATGAGACCGACGCCACCAGAAGCCTTCACCCCAAGCAGCTCGAACAGACTGCAGAAAGTTCTCTTTCTTTCCCCGTACCATCACCGAAAGGAACTCCCCCCAACCAACAGCACCCTGTCTCCCTCCCTCAGTGACTTCACATCAAAGGTACTGACATCACCCTGAAAAACACTGTGTTTTTCCTTGTTTCTTTTTCTGTGGGTTGGGGCCCTGGGGTTTGGGGCGTGTCAACTGTCGCATCCTTTCCTTTTTTTAACTCACTCGTGTAAACAAAGTGAGTCTATGTTTTAACCCGGAGTTCGGTTGTCTGTGTGTGTGTGTGTGTGTGTGTGTGTCTGTGTGTGTGTCTGTGTGTGTGTCTGTCTGTGTGTCCGTGGTAAACTTTAACATTGACATTTTCTCTGCAAATACTTTCTCAGTTGACACCAAATTAGGCATAAAAATAGGAAAAATTCAGTTCTTTCCAGTCATTTTGTTTAAAACAATATTGCACCTCTGGGATGGGCACAAAAAAATAATAAAAGAAGCCAAATTATATGCAAACTGCATTTACTGTTATATTTATATTTTTTGTATTCTCTAAACTTGGAACTTTGATCTGGTATTCTGAGACAACAACAAGAGCAGTCATTATTATCATTTTTTGTTCAAACAGGAACTTTTTTTGCTAAGCATGGAAGTTTATTTATTTTGCAAACGTTTTGGTGCAGATAGTAAAAAAGGGAAATTAATCTGTAATTAATGCTAGGGGACTTAATTTGCTTTAAACTGATCTTTCTCATCTTAAACATTACATTTTGAAATTATACTCAATACATAAAAAGCTTGTGTGCTTTACTCTCAATGTACAGTGCTTTCACTATGTTCATTCGCCCAAGTGGTCTTTTTCGGAAAATACTAAAATCAGTATGACGAGTGGACTTTACAGATCTATTGGCTGAGACCTGAAGGTCATGTGCAAAAATCAATTGCGTACACATGTTTATACACATTCAAAGTGCGTGCTCATATTCTTCGCGAACACAAACGACGCCATTTTATTTCAAGTTGTTGCCCTGCCCGTTCAATCCTATATTCAATGGACAATACATGATAACATGTGATGGAAAGTTGGAGAGGGAGACCGTTAAATATTTATTCAGAGAAAGATTTGTGAACGCCTCATCACTTACTGGATTATGCCCCAAACTGCCATAAAACTATCCACAGAATCAGTCGGAATTCACAGTTAAAAATTGTAAACCATGTGAGTTAATACCCTTGAATTGATCACGATGAAACGAAAAAAATTTCCAGTCTTGACTTTTCTCAAAATGAAGTCCTTTTCACTTCATACAACGTTTAGAAGTACTTGTACTTGGCTCTACATGTTATTAGTTTAACAAAATACTAAATTTTCATATCAACTTTAAAACTATAAAACTAGAATGAACATAAAAGAGAAATTGAATCGACCGTGTCGCACTACATTCCCGGCGGGTGTAGCTAAACTTGTACATCTATCTAGATCTAGAGAAAACGGCTAAACGTTGCAGTGTGATTGCGGCGATAGCCACGTCTCCTTTACCGCGCACTTAAAAAGATTTTTTTATTGCCCTCACTGCGAATACCGCAATTGATTTATCGCCCTTTAAAAAAGTATGTTCAAATATTAAATTTTAGAACGTCAGTGTAGGAGCCACGATAGTATAATGGATAAGACCAGTTTCTTCTCACCCGAACACGCGGGGTTCGAATCTGGTTAGGACTATTTTTCTTTTTTTTTACCCGAAGCTTTATAATAACAAATACAGAACACATTTTAACGATTAGATTTTTTTTTTAAAGTGTATCACAAGTGAGTCTTGAAGGCCTTGCCTCTCTTGTTTCATTTTTTTCTTCAAGTCTCTCTCTCTCTCTCAATCTGTCTCTCTCTGTCTCTGTCTCTGTCTCTCTCTCTCCCTTTTTCCAGCCACTCAACAAGCGCTGTGCGGTCCCCTAAATGTTAATAAAGGTCGGCGACGACCGATGGACATTACAAGAGGAAGAAGAAGACAAGAAGAATGTATGTGTTGTCGGAGTGATGGTCCTTGGACGGAACGGAAATGGTGAAAACAGAAATAAATGTGACACTAAACCTGTAACAAGTTATGGTGTTGCTGTAGAATGCGTGGTCTTCACGATCACCGCACTGAAGACACAACATGGTGCCAGGCGTGGGATTGGAAACAGTAAATTCTGGAAAGCAACGGACTTTGGGGAAAAAAGGAAAAGCGTGGTTTGGTGTAGTATGGTGTGGTGTGGTGTGGTGTGGCAAATTACTGTATGGTGCGATGTTGTGTGATGTGGTGCAGAATACACCGGTTGCTGTGATGCGATGTGATGTGGCATGGTACGGTGTGATGTGGTATGCACGTTTTTGTACCTGTGCTGGCAAGCCAATGTGAATACAGGCTTCACCTAAAACACGATGTTGTCTTTTTGCTCTGGCCTCGGTAACTGAAGCTGTCTGCAGTCAATTCGTAAAAGTATCTGTAGTCTTTGGAAAAATGTGTTTGAATGCAGTTTCTGTGTTTGAAGATCTGCGATTCTTGAGGACTTTACTAACGGGGAGGGGGTCAGGGGCGGGGGGGGGGGGGGGGGGGGGGGGGGGGGTCCGCCGTATGTAAACAATAGAACGAACTGACCAATATCAATCCTTCCAGAACTCGGATCATTTCAAAACTTGATCAAATTGCCTTAGTAATTGACCATCACTGTGTTTTAGATTGTTCATGTCACTAACACACACACACACACACACACACACGCACACACACACACACACACACACACACACCACACACACACACACACACACACACACACACACACACACACACACACACACACACACACACACTTGTTGCAAGTACGAGTTCCTTATAAGCTTCAGTTCTTTCTTTTGTTTGAAATCAGAATGAGTCACGGAGTTACTGGTCTAAAAATTGGATTGGTCACTTTGGTCCATTTTTTCCTTTATCTATCGGGATAATAATGCTTTTTTCTTTAATTGAGGATAAGCGCATTCCGTCTTCTGAACATTCAGTTCCTGCTTAGACCAGAGGGTATCTTAATTTTGTCCAAAATTGTCTGTGAATCAGAACCGTTAAATAATCATTTCCTGAAGTTGGTGTGTGTGTGTGTGTGTGTGTGTGTGTGTGTGTGTGTGTGTGTGTGTGTGTGTGTGTGAACCCCATCGCTTGTAAATAGTGATAATGTGCCCATTCTAAGTGTGCATACAACAGGAGCTTTTTTCTCCCCTGTCAGCTAATTTGTTTTCGTCTTTTGCTGCTGTTTTCTGTTTCTTTTCTTGCTCTTTTACTTTTAAGTGGAGACGTCTGTCCTCGGTACCAGTTTGTTCTTTCTTGTTCGTCTCGATCCTTTCTTTATTCTTTCTTTCATTCTTTCTCTTGTCTTACATTTTTACGTAACCTATAACTCATTCATGTTTTATTTATCCTTTCACTCTCATTGATTGGAGATTAAAGGACCATTATCAAATGATAATTCCACGCCCAAAGTAAGACAGTCAACTACTCTATTCCATAACTAAACATTAAGAAATACAAATGTGTTCCCAACAACAATCGATATTTAAATAAACGACTTTTGCAATTATAATAATCTATGTATAGCTAACAAAGCTTTTCTGCTTCCTTTGAACAAATTCTAAACAAAAAATTGAGATCCGAATTTGGAGATAAATATTTTTAGGCACATACTTGTTGTCCCATTTTCTGACATTTTGAGCCTAGGTATATTCTGGCCTAGGCCAGTTTTTACGGGGGTAAACTCCGGACAGGGTAGAGTCTGGTCTGTTACACCGGTAACAACTATTTTCAGACAGAGGCCGCGGCAGCCCACCTACTTTTAGATCAGTGGCGGCAACCAAAACACCCTTCGGTTGGTCTACCCCGAAACATCGGTCTGCCAGGAGTTGCTCAGCATACTGCACTTGGCCTCCGAACGATATGAAAAACAGACATATTAAAGATTATGTTACTATTAAAAAACTTAATATTTCCTTCAAAGCTAGGTATCGCGTGTTTTACAGACTTCCACGCTTGGACTATAATAAAGGATTTGAATCTTGAATCTCTCTCTCTCACCCTCCCCCCTAGCCCCCCTGCTCCCCCCCGCCCACACACTATTCACACCTTGGCAGCGTCAAGAGAATCATTGGTCTATTCAGATTACTCACACAATGGCTCTTCATGGTTTCTGCTTCAGGCAAATCTGTTGAAAACGACACTGTTCGCTGCATGTGCTTTGCGCAAGCACAGTCTGACGAGGGTTTGTGGGATGATAAGTTTGCATACACGTACCGTTTGGCCTTTTCTCCTGCGGCCAGATGTGTTCAAGTGGCTGAATTCTTTGGGGTGTTTTGGGGCTTGATTTTCCTTTTGTTCGATTGTGTTGTTGTTAATGTTGCCGCTGCTGTTGTCATAGTTGTTATAGTTTGTTCTGCAAATAAAGACAGAGACAATTCTGCTGCCTTTGCTTTTACGGTGACCAAGGGCAGCATATCAAGCCGATGTGAGTATGTTTTGTGGAAGATATTTTATTCACAACCATTTTGAGAAAGTTGTCAGTGTTTCCAAGGGTATTTGAGTCAGCAGTAAATTCCAACTTAAAACCAAGATCTGCAAATAATTTAGAGGACAGAAGATGAATGTCATTATCTAATGAAAATCTCTATCTATCTATCTATCTGTCTATCTCTCTCTCTCTCTATCTCTCTATCTACCTATCTATCTTTGTCTCTGTCTCTCTTTCTATGTCTCTTTCTGCCTCTCTCTATTTCTCTTCAAATGTCACTGTCTGTCTGGGCAAAATGTCAATCAGATCAAACGTTAATAATAATTAAAAAGTAGAGAGAGAGAGAGAGAGATGGGGAGGGGGGGGGGAGAAAAGAGGAAGAATGTGGATTAAGGGAAGATGCAGAAGTGGGAGGTGTAAAGCAATCGAAGGGGAATATCTAATGTGCAACTGATTTCCCCCCCCCCCCTTTCTTTCTCTGGACTCCTCTCACTTTCTCTCTTCCTGGCCTTACCCTTGTCAGCCCACGCTTTGTGGAAAATAATGCCAGGAAGCGGGCCCCACAACTCCCCCCCCCCTGCCCCCTTCCCCATTTCCAGAAAGCTTGGTCGTTCCACTGTCACGCTTTCGTGCAGTACGGGGCCGTCCTGTGTGTCATCAACTCTTGGAGAACACAAACTGTGAGATGGAAAAAGAGGAGAGAGAGAGAAAGAGAGAGTTCCTGTTTTGTCGTTCATTGCCAGTTATTGTTTTTTCTCTTTGTGTGTTGTATAGTGTCCCGTTTTGTTGTTTACTTTGCTAATATGTGTTTGATATGGTGGTGTTTGACTCACTTGTGTAAACAAAGTGAGTCTATGTTTTAACCCGGTGTTCGGTTGTCTCTCTCTGTGTGTGTGTGTGTGTGTGTGTGTGTGTGTCTGTGTGTGTGTGTCTGTGTCTGTGTGTCTGTGGTAAACTTTAACATTGATATTTTCTCTGCAAATACTTTGTCAGTTGACACCAAATTAGGCATAAAAATAGGAAAAATTCAGTTCTTTCCAGTCATCTTGGTTAAAACAATATTGCACCTCTGGGATGGACATAAAAAAAAAAAATGAAGCCTAATTATAAGCAAACTGCATTTACTGTTGTATTCATATTTTTTGTATTCTCTAAACTTCTGAGACAACAACAAGAGCAGTCATTATTATCATTTTTTGTTCAAACAGGAACTTCTTTTGCTAAGCATGGAAGTTTTATTTATTTTGCAAACGTTTTGGTGCAGATAGTAAAAAAGGGAAATTACTCTAATTAATGCTAGGGGACTTAATTTGCTTTAAACTGATCTTGCTCATCTTAAACATTACATTTTGAAACAAGAGAGGCAAGGCCTTCAGGACTCACTTGTGATGCACTTTTTTTTAAAAATCCAAGCTTTTTATGTATTGAGTATAATTTCAAAATGTAATGTTTAAGATGAGAAAGATCAGTTTAAAGCAAACTAAGTCCCCCAGCAGAGTAATTTCCCTTGTTTTACTGTCTGCACCAAAACGTTTGCAATAAACAAAACTTCCATGCTTAGCAAAAGAAGTTCCTGTTTGAACAAAAAATGATAATAATGACAGATCTTTTGTTGGGTCGAATATCAGATCAAAGTGCCAAGTTTAGAGAATATAAAAAATATAAATATAACAGTAAATGCATTATACTCAATACATAAAAAGCTTGGATTTTTTTTTTTTTAAAGTGTATCACAAGTGAGTCTTGAAGGCCTTGCCTCTCTTCTTTCCTGTTTTTTTTCCCCAAAGGCTGGTAACATGTAGGTATGCACTTCGTTATTCCTGTATCCCGGTGAGATAAGATTTGCTTTTCTTTTTTTCGTTTCCACGGAGAGAGAGGAGGGGGGAGGGGGCAAGAAAATATTTGCATTTATATTTCTTTTTTATCACAACAGATTTCTTTGTGTGAAATTCAGGCTGCTCTCCCCAGGGAGAGCACGTCGCTACACTTCAGCGCTACCCATTTTTTTGTATTTTTTCCTGTGCGTAGTTTTATTTGTTTTTCCTATCGAAGTGAATTTTTCTACAGAATTTTGCCAGGAGCAACCCTTATGTTGCCATGGGTTCTTTTACGTGCGTTAAGTGCATGCTGCACACGGGACTCGGTTTATCGTCACGTCCGAATGACTAGCGTCCAGACCACCACTCAAGGTCTAGTGGAGGGGGAGAAAATATCGGCGGCTGAGCCGTGATACGAACTAGCGCGCTCCGATTCTCTCGCTTCCTAGGCGGACGCGTTACCTCTAGACCATCACTCCACTTAATAGACAAAGAAATGGAAACGAACACAGATGATGCGAATGCGAATACGAAATAAAATATACGAATAAATATCAAACTGCGCAAGCTAAGATCTTCTGTAACACCATGCCCTCAACAACAACAGCAAGGAAATTAAAGAAGAATAGAACACACATATGGGGACTGAGATAGAAACATTGAGAAACAAAATGGAATGCAAAAGATGATTCACATAATCACATCTATAGAACAATGCAGTGTTCAACACCATCGTAGCACATGTTCAAGCTTGCCTAGATAGAGGTGAAGGTCTACTCCCATCTACGTTCCCTTCTGCGCTCATTCTCTCTCTCTCTCTCTCTCTCTCTCTCTCTCTCTCTCATTGAAAGCTTTCTGCGTCTTAAAATGTTCTTCATTATATTCTTTTTAAAGTGATCCCCCAACCTCCTGGTCTCCGCGAAGCCTTTTTCACATTTTTGTCATAGGAACGAGGGTTTTCATCAGAGAAGAACGATTTGGGGGTCTTTGCACCAATGACCGCTTCAAAGGGGACTAGGGTCCAAATTGCGGAGTGACCCCAATTCCAGCTAAAGCTCTTCGGCTGATTGGGTCCTGTTGTCTGGCATTTATGGCATTGTGTTTCTGTCGTGTCCAGGGCAGCTGCATCTGAAAGCCCTAGGCTGTTAATGAGACAGTCAAGTGTTTGATGAAGGGGAAGGGGCGAGGGTTGAAATCAGAGGAGTGTGATGCCCCTTGCGACTGTGTTACTGTAATAAGAACAATATTAATGTCGGAGAAAACAGCAATAACTACAACAACAAGGAACAGCAGCAGCGGCAGTACTAGTAGTAGTAGAAGGAGGAGGAGAAGTAGCAACAGTAGCAGCAGCAACAGCAGCAGAAGCAGTAGTTTCATTTTTCATCTTCTTCTTCTTATCATTATTATCATCATCTTTGTTATTAGTATCATTATTATTGTTATCGTTATTATTGTTATTATCATTACTATTTCTATTGTTGTTTTTGTTATTGTTAATATTGCCAAGTATGGATGCCCTCGGAAATTTATTTCCTTGGTCAGCCAATTCCATGAAGGCATGCAGGCTCGAGTCCAGGACAATGGCGAAACATCTGCTCCTTTTCCAGTCACAAACGGTGACAAGCAAGGCTGCGTCCTGGCTCCAACACTGTTCAGCCTCATGTTCTCTGGAATGCTTACAGAGATGGTGATGTTGGAATCGGCCTAAAGTACCGAACAGATGACAACCTGTTTAGCCTCAGAAGGCTTCAAGCAAAAACCAAGGTCATGTAAGACATCATCAGAGACTTTTTGTTTCCTGATGATTGTGCCCTCAACGCTGGATCTGAAGCTGAAATGCAACTCAGCGTCGACAAGTTTGCCACTGCCAGCAGGAACTTCGGCCTTACCATCAGCACGAAGAAAACTGAAGTTCTCCATCAGCCAGCCCCAGGGAAACCCCACGTTGAGCGCAACATCACAGTCAACGGTCAGAGACTCAGTGCGGTGGAGCGGTTCACATACCTTGGCTGCGCACTGTCACGAAATGCGACCATCGACGATGAAGTGAACGTCAGGATTGCAAGAACAAGCGCAACCTTTAGCAGACTCTATGCAAATGTCTGGAACAGAAGAGGCTTGGTCTCGAGACCAAGCTGGAGGTCTACAGAGCAGTAGTTCTCCCCACACTACTGTACGCCTGCGAAATTTGGACAGTGTACCAACGACACGCCAAGAAGCTGAACCACTTCCACACAACATGCCTCAGGAAGCTACTGAACATCAAGTGGCAAGACAGGACCCCAGACACAGAGGTGCTCGCAAAAGCCACCCTTTCCAGCATCTTCGCCATCCTGATGCAGTCCCATCTTCGCTGGGCTGAACACGTGGCGCGCATGCCAGACCATCGGCTGCCCATAAGGCTCTTCTATGGCGAGCTGCAACAAGGGAAGAGATCACACGGAGGCCAGAAGAAGCGCTTCAGAGATACTCTGAAAGTTTCTCTGAAAGCGTTTGACATCAACCCTGACTCCTGGGAGGAATCTGCAATGGACCGTGACAAATGACGCGCTGCTGTGCACAAAGGCGCTAAGTTGTGCGAGGCCAACAGGACTGCTGCAGCTGTTCAGAAGAGGCAGGCCAGAAAGTCACGGGCAAACAAGCTCCCTGACAATGATATACCTGTCTTTGTCTGCCCCAACTGTCAGCGAACATTTCGTGCGCAGATTGGACTATTCAGCCATCTGTGCATTCACAGACAGACTCATGAGCATCCCCTCCCACCACCACCACCCTCCCCCCATCCCCCAGCTGGATGACAACGATGGTCATCATCGATCTCGATGGACACACACCATTATCATTACTATTACTATTACTATGTGCAGCATGCAATTGGCGAACTGAAAAATAACCCATTGCAACAAGAGTGTTGTCTTCTGGCAAAATTCTGCAGAAGAAATCCGCTCAAATCGGAACACAAATATATATGCATGTACTGTTATCTTCTATCACTTTCTACAATGGCACGTCCTGACAGTTATCTTCTATCACTTTGTAGAATGGCACATCCTGACAGTTATCTTCTATCACTTTGTAGAATGGCACATCCTGACAGTTATCTTCTATCACTTTATAGAATGGCACATCCTGACAGTTATCTTCTATCACTTTGTTCAATGGCACATCCTGACAGTTATCTTCTATCACTTTGTACAATGGCACATCCTGACAGTTATCTTCTATCACTTTGTAGAATGGCACATCCTGACAGTTATCTTCTATCACTTTGTACAAAGGCACGTCCTGACAGTTATCTTCTATCACTTTGTACAATGGCACATCCTGACAGTTATCTTCTTTCACTTTGTACATTGGCACATCCTGACAGTTATCTTCTATCACTTTGTTCAATGGCACATCCTGACAGTTATCTTCTATCACTTTGTTCAATGGCACATCCTGACAGTTATCTTCTATCACTTTGTTCAATGGCACATCCTGACAGTTATCTTCTATCACTTTGTACAATGGCACGTCCTGACAGTTATCTTCTATCATTTTGTTCAATGGCTCTATCACTTTATACAATAGCACATCCAGTGATTGGCCATGGCCAGAATATGAACCCTATTGAAAGTCAATGTTGGAGGTCAGAAGTCAAAGTCAGTACCGTTCTGTGCACTGTCTTGGTAAATGCTATGAAATTAATAGATTTAAAATATCCATCATTTGTATAGAAATTTCTGAGTTCTATGAATATCAGTTTCAATTCGTTTCTGTCATGTTCATGTCCAGCCCATTGTAAGCAGACATGGTCGCTATGAATAAAACATTTGAATCTGAGTTTGAATCAATCTGTCTGTCTATTTATCTATCTGACCTATCAAAGGAACAGTGTTTATTAAAAATAAATAAATAAACAAAAAAATAAATAAACAGGCTCCCCATTCCCCCCCCTCCTCCCACTGTGTCTTTCTGTCTTATCCTTCAGTTCAATATGCTTGCTCTACCTCTCCCTCCCTCGCCCTCTTCCTCCTCATCAATGTCCACCCCCTTCACACCCCAACAGCGCCAGAAGAATAAATAAATCGAATGGTCCATCCATAGCAATGACAGCGCTCAGGTTCCAAACAATCTCTCCACCTCACACAGCGGCTTCTCGTGGCTTCTGCTTCAGGCAGCAAGCTTCCTGATAACGACACCGTTTGCCAGTGCACGGTGTGATGACAGCGTGGCGGGTGATTCAACTTGCATGCACGTACCCTTGGGCTTTTTCTATGGCTGAGTGTCTTTGCATGGCTGAGTTATGAAGAGTGATGCTTGATTTTGTTCTTGTTTGATTTTGTTGGTGTTCTTATTTTTGCTGCTGATGATCCTTGCTGATAACAATGGTAAACCTTTTACAATGACCAAGGGGTCACACCAAGCCCATTTCAGCATGTCTTGTTGATGATATTTCATTCACAACAGTTCTGAAAAGCTTCTGAGCGATAACCAAGATCTGCAAATAATTCCTGGTGAATGGCATCAGTTGTAGAAAACATCTGTCTGTCGATCTGTTGGCAAAACACAGGATGTGAGAGAGGTAGAGAGAAGAGAGAAAGACAGGCAGAAGGGGAGACATAGACCCTGAAAGAATTCAGTTTGCAATAGACAGACTGGAAGGATACAGACTCAGAGAGGTGGACAGATACAGCAGAGATAATAGAAACAGAGGAGACTGGTGGGGGAGGAGACAGTGAGACAGACAACAATTCATTTTAATGCACAGAAAGACATTTGCAGTTGCCAAAAACTGAAAGATTAACACAGAGAGAGAGACACACACACACACACACACAGAGAAACAGAGAGACGGAGAGATGAGACAGAGAGACAGACAGAGACAGAGACACAGAGAGGTGGCGTGGATCAATCACGTAATTTGTTGTTGTTTTCAAAAGTTCTTGACTCTAGGCTAATGTCCGCCATTCAAACTGACGTTGATTGAATTACTGCACAGATTGGAACACAACAGCAGTCAGATTTCTTGCTTTGTTCTTTCTGGGTGTTTTTTTTCCTTTTTTTTCGTGATGGGTTTGGCTAGAACCTCTCTCTCTCTCTCTCTCTCTCTCTCTCTCTCTCTCTCTCTTGTGTTCGATTGTCTGTATGTCTGTCTTTCTGTCTGTGTGTGTGAGACCTAATTGCTGCCCAAACATGTTTCAAATCTCACGCTTGGAAACCGCCTAATTGCATGGTAGGAAGAGAGAGAGAGATGGAGGAGAAAGGGAGTGAGAGAAAGACAGACAGATAGACACAGAGAGACAGACAGTTAAAGTGAAGTGGGCTTCTTCTGAGTCGCAAAGAAATTTTGAGAGTCGTCAGTTCTATTTCATTTCACGTTTACAGCAACATCCGACACACCATATCTAAATTATGCCATTCATGTTTAATCTGTTTATTTCCTTCCATTGAAATAGATGGCTCCGTGCTAGTTACGGTTCTGAATATTCT
>NC_134897.1:4198664-4211164 GCF_041734735.1 Babylonia areolata
AGGGAGAGGGGGCGAAGGGGAGGGTGATGGTGGTTGTATGGACAAGGTGACGGACAGGGAAATACGTGTCATATAAAAACAATTGTGTGTATCGGTGTGTGTGCGTGTTTTTTGGTGTTTTTTTGTTTTTGATTTTTTGTTTGTTTGATTTCTCTGTGTGTGTGTGTGTGTGTGTGTGTGTGTGTGTGTGTGTGTGTGTGTGTGTTAAAAACTGCGTGTGATTGTTCATAGTTAACGTCTATGCATACGTATCTTTATACATCTGTGTTTGTGAATAATCCTCTGTATGTTAGTGTATGCGTGTGTGTGTGTTTGCGAATGTGTGTGCACGTCCGTGTGTGTATGTGTGTGTATGTAAAATGCATTAAACTATAAGATTGGATTTTATGTTCTCTCTCTCTGTCTCACACACACACACACACACACACACACACACACACACACACACACACACACACACAACGAAAACACACACACAGATACACACGTGTGATTATTTCTTTCCTTTTTAAATGACAAGTATTTCCCTGTCCGCCGCCTTGTCCATACAACACACACACACACACACAGACACACAGACACACACACAGACACACACACACACACACACACACACACACACACACACACACACACACACACACACACAGACTCTCTCTCTCTCTGTCTCTGTTGCGCCCCCATGCCATACACCCGTGTTTGAACAAGAACAGATCAACGCTGAGAAGGTGAAACTGACATGTTATCACGGACCTCGAGCTCTAACGTGTTTTGTTTTGTATTTGTGTTGTTGTTTTTAAATATATTTTATTGTCTGTCGTTGTCTTTTTTATTTGCTTTTGTGTCTGCTTGTTGCATTTTCCATTCTCCCTACTGTTGCCCTGTATCTTGAAGATCTCTTTGTAGACACCAGCCAGAAACCGTGCGAACCATCCCCAGTGTAGTCTCCACATCTTCCACAATTCCAGTCCTTCTTCTCTTCCACCATCCAACCCCCCTTCCCTTTGATCTGATACCTAGACCCAAACCAGACTTCCACATAATATAAATGAAACGATGTTGTGTACTCCCCCCCCCCCTTCCCCGGCCACCAACAGGGAATAAGTCTACATTATCTGATGGGTAACCCCGCCACACTCCACTCCTCCCTATCTCACATTATCTGATGGGTAACCCCGCCACACTCCACTCCTCCCTATCTCACATTATCTGATGGGTAACCCCGCCACACTCCTCCCTATCTCACATTATCTGATGGGTGACCCCGCCACACTCCACTCCTCCCTATCTCACATTATCTGATGGGTAACCCCGCCACACTCCACTCCTCCCTATCTCACATTATCTGATGGGTAACCCCGCCACACTCCACTCCTCCCTATCTCACATTATCTGATGGGTAACCCCGCCACACTCCTCTCCTCCCTATCTCACATTATCTGATGGGTGACCCCGCCACACTCCACTCCTCCCTATCTCACATTATCTGATGGGTAACCCCGCCACACTCCACTCCTCCCTATCTCACATTATCTGATGGGTAACCCCGCCACACTCCACTCCTCCCTATCTCACATGATCTGATGGGTAACCCCGCCACACTCCTCTCCTCCCTATCTCCACCCAGCCCCATCTGCTGCCTGCCACATTTCCGACACTTGTTATTTATGTGGAGTTCTGTGTTTGGAAAGGTCTTGGTGAGAGTAAGCGGCATGTGTTACATGCCTGTGGTAATTAGGTCCTTATGTCTGTCCTCTGTTTGTGTGTACGTGAATGATAAAATAACAACACAGTTCTCACGTCTGCCACGTCTAATGGTTAAGACGCTCGTCGTTGTTGTTGTTACTCTTTTTCTTGCTCTTGTTCCCGTCATTCCCCTCCCTTTTTATCTTCCGCCCCTTCTTCTCATTCTTTATCTTCCGTCTTCCTCACCCTCTTCTAGCTCTTCTTTCTCCTCCCCCTCTTCTTCTTCTTTCTTTCTTCTCATCCGAAGAGAAGGCGGCAGAATGGTTAAGACGCTCGTCTGCCAATACAGAGTTCGTGAGGGTCTTGGTTCGAATCCCGTTCTAGCCCTTTCTCCCCCCAGTTTGATAGGAAATTTGATCTGAGCGTCTAGTCATTGGGCAATGAGAGTGTTGTCCTCTGGCAAAATTCTGCGCCCCCTTGCTTTCCTCATTTTTTTCGTCTCTTGTTTCGCTACCTTTATCTCTGCCAGTGCCTGAACCCCCTTCGTATATGTACGCACGCAGAAGATCAAATACGCACGTTAAAGATCATGTAATCCATGTCAGCATTCGGTTGGTTATGGAAACAAGAACATACCCAGCATGCACACCCCCGAAAACGGAGTATGGCTGCCTACATGACTGGGTAAATAAAAAAACCGTCATAGACGCAAAATGTTAAATTTACATGTTTGAGTGTGTAGGTGTGCGTGCCTGAAATCTGACTGAATGACAGGAAACGAATGATGAGCGCCCAATGGCAGCCGTCAGTCGGCTCTGCCCAGGTAGGCAGCCTGTTGTGTAAATGACTCCGTGTTGTAAAGCGCTTAGAGCTTGGTCTCCGACCGAGGATAGGCGCTATATAAGTGTCCATATCAATCAACCTCTCTCAGCGTAACATCTATTTCCAATCCATGTGTGTGTGTGTGTGTGTGTACATATATATGGATATATATATATATATATATATATATATATATATGTGTGTGTGTGTGTGTGTGTGTGTGTGTGTGTGTGTATGTATATATATATAACACGCACGCACGCACCTGCGTGCACACACATGCACGCACACACACACACATGCATAAACATTCTTTTCATTTCAGAATACTGATCACCCTGTGTGCACAGCTACACATACCCACCCACCTCTTCAATCCTTTCATCCATCCACAGTCAACCATCCATCAGAATCAAAAGCACGTTAACCTTTCATCGGACGAAAGGGGGTCCTGTATCGGGATTCAGTGAGCGAGATTGAGTTTGCGTGTCGGTTACTGCCCGAACCACTGGATACCACGCTTGGGTTTCATTGCGCTTCCCTTTGAAGCAGTCGAACAAAGGCAATTGTTATTGTTTTATTGCGCATATTGGATACAAATACCGTTTCATATCGATATGTAAATTGCTGTCTTCTTTAGTTCAGACTGGGTATTAATGCATATCATGTGTGAATATTCGCTACTGTTTTGGGGTTTGGTTGTTTTCCTGTGTATCTTGGACTGGCATTTGCTTATTCGTCAGACCGTCTGGCAGTCAACCGAACAGTGATATTCTCTGTCTGTCTGTGTGTGCTGCTTTTGAACTGAGGGCATGATTGTATGTGTGCTTGTCAATGGCACCGTCAAGGGGTTGTACGATGGTACTCAGCAAGTACTGGCTCTGACCCAAACGAAAACTGCCCATCTGAAGGTCTGCCACAGGCAACGAAACCGAGCACCAGGCACAATGGATGATCGCTGACTTGAGCACTGAACCGTGTAGCTGCTTGTTGTTTTGGTAAGCTATTTCCTCATTTTCTTCATAGCTTGGCTGTCAGCCTTATTTGCCAGCTTCTCCCATACAGATTGGTGATTCCACTAGATTGTATGTGATGTCTCTTGATCACGTACCATGGGGTGATAGCTTGCTCATCTCGTGGTGATGGCTTACTGATCACGTACCATGGGGTGATGGCTTACTGATCACGTGGTGATGGCTTACTGATCACGTACCATGGGGTGATGGCTTACTGATCACGTGGTGATGGCTTACTGATCACGTGGTGATGGCTTACTGATCACGTGGTGACGGCTTACTGATCACGTACCGTGGGGTGACGGCTTACTGATCACGTGGTGACGGCTTACTGATCATGTACCATGGCGTGATGGCTTACTGATCATGTACCACGGGGTGACGGCTTACTGATCACGTACCATGGCGTGATGGCTTACTGATCACGTACCATGGGGTGACGGCTTACTGATCACGTACCATGGCGTGATGGCTTACTGTTCACGTGGTGACGGCTTACTGTTCACGTGGTGATGGCTTACTGATCACGTACCATGGCGTGATGGCTTACTGATCATGTACCATGGGGTGACGGCTTACTGTTCACGTACCATGGGGTGATGGCTTACTGTTCACGTGGTGACGGCTTACTGTTCACGTACCATGGGGTGATGGCTTACTGTTCACGTACCATGGGGTGATGGCTTACTGTTCACGTGGTGACGGCTTACTGTTCACGGGGTGATGGCTTACTGTTCACGTACCATGGGGTGACGGCTTACTGATCACGTGGTGACGGCTTACTGTTCACGTACCATGGGGTGATGGCTTACTGTTCACGTGGTGACGGCTTACTGTTCACGTACCATGGGGTGATGGCTTACTGTTCACGTACCATGGGGTGACGGCTTACTGTTCACGTGGTGACGGCTTACTGTTCACGGGGTGATGGCTTACTGTTCACGTACCATGGGGTGACGGCTTACTGATCACGTGGTGACGGCTTACTGTTCACGTACCATGGGGTGATGGCTTACTGATCACGTACCATGGGGTGATGGCTTACTGATCACGTACCATGGGGTGATGGCTTACTGATCACGTACCATAGGGTGATGGCTTACTGATCACGTACCATGGGGTGATGTCTTACTGATCACGTACCATGGGGTGATGGCTTACTGATCACGTACCATAGGGTGATGTCTTACTGATCACGTACCATGGGGTGATGGCTTACTGATCACGTACCATGGGGTGATGGCTTACTGATCACGTACCATGGGGTGATGGCTTACTGATCACGTACCATGGGGTGATGGCTTACTGTTCACGTACCATGGGGTGATGTCTTACTGATCACGTACCATGGGGTGATGGCTTACTGATCACGGGGTGATGTCTTACTGATCACGTACCATGGGGTGATGGCTTACTGTTCACGTACCATGGGGTGATGGCTTACTGATCATGTACCACGGGGTGACGGCTTACTGCCGTTACCCAGACAGCTGGCGAATACACAGGAGTCATGTCAGACAACAGAAATAACTGTTTCCCATATGGACACCTGAAATGGTCTCAGTTTTCCAGTCCCTTCACACCCCACTTCGTCCTCCCTTCTTTTTGTGAAGAAGGGCTACTCATCTGCACTGATTTTCTACGATATCAAGTTGGTCTATATCACATATATGCGTGAAGACATATACAAAGATGGACAAGGACATTAGCAGACAGATAACTACACACACACACACACACACACACACACACACACACACACACACACACACACACACACAGATATATATATATATATATATATATATATATATATATATATACGTGTGTGTGTGCGTGTGCTAGAGAGAGAGAGAGAGGATTAAGCACACGACAATTATATCCTCTTCCAATGTGTTCTTTTTTATATTTATGATATTCATCCCAGTCTTGCAAACCATGGTGGTGATTTGGAATGATGTTAGAATATGAGTTTGAAAACATGGAGAGCATTTCACAATTGTAGCCACTGCTATGTTGTCCTCAAAGCATAGACAGCAGCAGAGGAAATGTCATCATCATGATTAGCAACACGAGCAGCAGCAGCAACAACAATAGCAATGAAAACAGCGAGAATGGCGAACAAAAACACCAACATCAACCCTCAGATTCCCAGCAACACCATGACAGTTTGACAGAGGAGACTCCACGGAGCACGTGCAATCAAGTGATGTCACCTGACAGGCTGTCGTGGCCTTTGCTCGGGCGGCAAAAGTGTCATCAGAGAAAGAGACACAAAGAGCCGCTGTGTGGGGTGAAGTGGATGTTGTTGCTGCTGTAAAACAGGTTCTTTTGGTGCTATGGTGCTATTGCCTCTCTCTCTCTCTCTCTCTCTCTCTGTGTGTGTGTCTGTCTGACTGCGTCTGTCTCAGTTTAATTAGTACTGAAGCTGGGTATATTCCAGTTTCACCACATATCAAGTTATTCATTGTACTTCTTTCGAAATAAATATATTTTAAAATGTCAGTGTTTTCATGTGCCCATATTTCACAATCGTATAATAAAAAAAAAACTACAATGATATAAGTCAGGTCAAAACCTGGTACCATGTAACCCAGTATTACCTGCCGCATGTGAAGTCTCCCAACGACGGATCAGGCGGAGAAGGAAACCTTTCCCAACGGCTGTGAAGGCGGAAGAGGATGACCAAAGGGCAGGGGGAGCTCTTATCCTTGGCTGGAAGTCCTCCTAGGAGACGGAACTCCGAAGAAAAAACCTGCACCTGCCGAGGCCGTTCTACACGTGGCAGTATCTGCACCTGTGGGACTCTGAGCGTCGGTAGGCGAGAGAGTGGGGAAGGGACTGCACAACTCCTCTTCACTAAAAAAAAAAAGTCACATGTGCTGGTCAGGCAACCAGGCTAATGTCGGAACGACGAGCTAGCCCTTTAACACCCAGCTTTCCCAAGCCCTGCAGCGATGGAGAAGTGGTAACGGGGACAGGCAGAGGATGCTGATGGGGGGTAATGGTCGTCCGCCGTAGACTGGGGCAGATGCAGCGCCCGTATTCTCCCACAGTGTCAGAACAGCCCTTTTTAGGGACAGCACTGCTCTCCTAACACGGGGAAGGGGAGATAAAAGGATCCCTAAACAAAGCCTGCCTCATCTAGTGCCTAGCAGGAAACCACACCTACTTGGACATCCAACACTAGCAGTCGAAAACAACAGAAGAAAAGAACCAGGAGTCATGCCCTGACTCTGGGTGCCTGGAATGTCTTTTTGGACAGAGACGACAGACCAGAAAGACGCACAGCGCTCATTGCTAGAATGCTTGATTGCTACCAGGTGGACATATCAGCCCTGAGCGAAACCAGGTTCGCCGGTGAAACCCAGCTGGAGAAAGTTGGAGGGGGCTACACCTTCTACTGCATTGGGAAGCCAGATGGCACCCCAAGAACCTCAGGCGTGGGTTTTGCCATACAAACCGAACTTGCACGACAGCTTGACAGCCTTCCACGTGGGATAAACGACAGGCTGATGACCCTATGTCTGAAGCTGTCC
This sequence comes from Babylonia areolata, assembly GCF_041734735.1. NCBI lineage: Eukaryota > Metazoa > Mollusca > Gastropoda > Neogastropoda > Buccinidae > Babylonia > Babylonia areolata. Next base: position 4,205,728 of record NC_134897.1, read on the forward strand.
AAGGATCACTTCTCCACATTCATCAGCTGCTATGCCCCAACGATGACCAACCCTGATGACATCAAAGAAGCTTTCTACGAGGAGCTCAGCCACACCATTTCAGTAGTAGACAGAAAGGACAGGCTGATCATCCTTGGGGATTTAAATGCCCGCGTCGGCGTGGATTTCTCGTGGCCAAAAGTCCTAGGACAGCACGGCACTGGCAAGTGCAACTCCAACGGACTGCTTTTGCTCTCGCTCTGCGCACAGCATGGACTGACCATCACTAACACCCTCTTCCAACAAGCAGACAAGTGCAAGAACACATGGATGCACCCCCTCTCCAAGCCGTGGCACATGCTGGACTATGTGATTGTCCGGCAGAGGGACAGAGGTGATGTTTCCACTACACGCTGCATGAGAGTAGCAGTCTGTTGGTCGGACCATCGCCTGGTACACAGCAAGATGAACATTAGACTTGCACGCAAGCTCCAACCAGCCAGGCAGAAACCCCTTAGGAAGCTGAACATCTACTGCCTCCCTATCACCAAGGAGGTGCTGCAGCAGCAAATCCAAGCAGCTCTCCAAGAAATTCCTGTATCGACTGATGTAGAAGAGGTATGGAGCACTTTTAGAGATGCTGTGTACACAGCAGCAGCTGACACACTCGGCTTTGTACAAAGGAGCCACAAAGACTGGTTTGACGAGAACGACTCTGGAATCTCCAAGCTCCTGAACACACTGCATATACGGCATCATGATCACATTTCCGATAAAGACTGCCAGAGGAAAGAGAACCAGTACTTACAAACCACGCAACTCGTACAGAAGAGGCTGCGTGAGATGGAGACCACCTGGTGGGAGAGAAAGTCCAAAGAGCTTCAGTCCGCTGCTGATGCTTACGACATGAAGACCTTCCATGATGGTCTCCGAGCTGTGTATGGGCCGAGAGTCACATGATCAACCCCTGTCCGAGCCTTGGACCAAACCACCCTCCTGACAGACAAGAAAGACATCCTTGCCTGCTGGGCAGAGCATTTCAACACCCTCCTCAACAGGGACTCGTCCATATCTGACGAGGTAATTGCAGCCCTCTCACAGCTATCAGTCAATGACTCGCTAGCTGCCCCTCCCACCAAGGCCGAGACCCAGAAGGCCCTGAAGCTGACAACGTCAGGAAAAGCACCAGGAGCGGATGGAATCCAGGCCGACATCTACAAGTATGGAGGCGAGGTGCTGACAGACAAACTGACCGCCCTGTTCCAGTCTATCTGGAAGAGAGGGGAGTCCCCCAGGATTTCAAGGATGCTTCAATTGTCCACATTTACAAACGGAAGGGAGACAAAACATCCTGCGATAACCACCGTGGAATCTCTCTTCTATGCTATGCTGATTGACGCCTTCCAAGACTGTGACCGGGGCATCTACATTCAGTTTCGCACAGATGGCAAACTTTTCAACTTGCAGCGACTCCACGCCAGGTCCAGGGTGTTTGAGGCACCGTTGAGAGAGTTCCTCTTCGCTGATGACTGCGCGCTTGCTGCACACACCCATGAGGACATGCAGTTCATTATGGACAGGTTCTCAACCGCCTGCAGGCGCTTTGGACTCACCATCAGCCTCAGCAAGACCGAGTCCATGTACCAACTAGCTAGCTCACAGAACGCCAGTGCCTCCCCCCCCCCTTCCCCCACCCCACCTACAATCAAGATCGATGACAGAGGTCAAGTCAGTCGACAAGTTTTGCTACCTGGGCAGCACCCTATGCAGCAACGGAGCCCTTGATGCAGAAGTGACGCTGCGCATCGCCAAGGCCAGCTCCGCCTTTGGCAGACTCAACAACAGGCTGTGGAACAACAAAGGCATCAGGCTCAGCACCAAAATGAAAACCTACAGAGCTCTTGTGCTGACCACCTTGTTGTACTGCTGTGAAACATGGACGCCGTATCGCCGTCACATTCAACAACTTGAGCAGTTTCACCAGAGATGCCTACGAAAGATCCTCGGCATAAAGTGGCAAGACAGGGTCTCCAACCTTCAGGTCCTAGAGAGGAGCGGCCTGCCCAGCATCGAAAGCCTGCTGATCCAGTGCCAGCTACGCTGGACAGGACACGTTGTCCGCATGACAGACAGCAGGATCCTGAAGATGCTACTGTATGGCCAGCTGAAGGAAGGCCACCGCGAAATTGGAAGACCCTGCAAGCGCTTCAAGGACACCTTGAAGACAAACCTCAAATCCTGTGACATAGACATCGTTTCCTGGGAAACTGATGCCCTTGACCGCTCACGCTGGAGGATGCTGTGCTCAAGTGGCATAAAGACGTTTGAAAACAAGAGAACGCTGGCCATTAAGGAGAAGCGTGAGCGAAGGAAGCAAGGCTCAACTTCTGGAGACGTCTTCCCTTGCAACACCTGTGGGAAGTGCTACGCATCTAGAATCGGCCTCTTCTCCCATATGAGGACACACACCGACAGTTAAGCCTGTCTGCCTACTCATCCATCGGTCCGCCGGGAGACTCCATCGTATCGTATAATAAAACTGGGGTAGCCATCGACTGATGCAAATCAAGAGTGACATCCAAGGGCAAATTTTGATTTCTAGATATTTGCATTAAATAAAATATTACCCTCTGCGCTTGTTCATGCACTGTTTTCTTACATTTAAACATTTTCCGTTTTGGCTTAAAATCATTCCTAAATAAACGAATCCATGATACTTACATGCTTGCTTCCAAATCTCAATAAATTTTGAAATTCTTATTTGTATTGAATATGAACACCGTTGTCTTTACTTTCATGGTTTCCGTTCACGGCAATATTATAGAAAACATCCACAGCTTTCTGTAGACTCTCTTTGGAATCAGCTAGTCATTGACATGCAATGAAAATAGAACGGGAGAAATATTTCATCGTTGTCCAGCACCCACACAACAACGAAAGTAATCAAAAATATGTCCACTGAGAAAAAGCACATGACTTTGTTCTATCATTTATGTTAACAATATATATATATATATATATATATATATATATATATATATATATATATATATATATATTCATACACATATTTATATTTGTGTGTGTGTTGATAATAAACTATGTATTTTAGTAGTCGCATACTCTGTGTGTGTTGTGTGTGTGTGGGGGGGGGGGGAGGGGTTAGGGGGAGGACATGTGCATGTGTATGTATGTGTGTGTATGTTTTTTCCTGAATGTTATTACCTATTTATCCATTTATGTACTTGTGATATGTTTAAAACTTTGAAATTGTGGTGCAGTAATGACAGGATGTTACTATTTATGAATGGACTCAGGTGGTGCTTTGTAAATTTGGACATACGTTTTTTAAATAAATAAATATATATATATATATATATATATATATATATATATATATATTATGCGAATTGTGGGAGGAAGGTGTCTTGGATGGGGGTGGCGAATAAGGCCAGTTGGTATTTTTTCCACAGGAGGGGGAGTGTAGGATATGGGGGTGGGGTCAGGGAAGAAGTGGTGTTGGGGCTTTTGATCAGTATGAATGAATTAGTTGTTTTACTGTGATGCCTCTTCATTTGTGTGAACTGCGGAAGTGCTGCTTTTTGGCCTGATATCTAGCCTGATGATACTATGATCTTTGTAGTTGCATACTCTGAGAGAGAGAGAGAGAGAGAGAGAGAGAGAGAGAGAGAGACAGAGACAGAGACAGAGACAGAGAGACAGAGAGACAGAGTGACAGAGAGAAAGAGTATATGCGTGCGTGTGTGTGCGCGTGGTGTATGCGTACGTGTGTGCGTACGTGGTGTGTGTGTGTGTGTGTGTGTGTGTGTGTGTGTGTGTGTGTGTGCGTGTGTGTGTGCGTGTGTGTGTGAGTGGCGTGGGAAGATGTGCAATACGGCTTGGCTGACTGAAATGGAGGGGCATGTGAATTTCAATAATCTGTATATTTGTATATAGCTATTTCCATTTGGTGTCATTTGAATTATTTTTTTTATTCATTTTGTTTGTTGTTTTCATTTTATGTTGGAAGCGTGCTGCTGCAAAAAAGAAAGTCTATGTATCAAAGTATACACAATAAAGTTTGTGTATTGTGTGTATTGTAATGTATGGTGTGTACAATTATGTGAAAAAGTTACTGTGCACACCATGACTTCACACTTTACCCAAAACCCTTGTCTCCAAACGGAATCGACATCCTTTCTGAAATCAATAAATGCACAAAACAGTTTTCGGTTAGTTCTACGATAGATATCAATCAAAGCCTTCAACACAAAAGTATGATCTGAAGTAGAGTGATGTCGTCTAAAACATGCATTCAGGCGCACGCGCCCGAACGTACCTTATCCTCCTAATACATAATACATATACACAGACATACACTCTGAAACTGCCTGACATAGACATACACACGGGCAAGCATAGGCAAAGAAACAAGGCTAACATGTGGACAGGTAGTTTGAGAGAGTGCAGACAGGGTAATACTAACAGTCACGACAGAAGGCATTGGAACAGAGCACCTTGCAGACAGAAGGCAATGCATTCGAACAGAGTACCTTGCAGACAGAAAACCATTTCATGGCGTGTCCTCAGAGAAGAATGCCCCCTACCCACCAATACTCTCCTCACCTTTCCACACTCCACCACACCATCTTTCTTAACCTGTTTTTTCCGGCCTATGCCCCCAAGGAAATCTCGCAAAGTTTTGCATCAGACTGTTTGATGATGTGGTCTTACCACATGCGCTATTTTCATCGTGCAACGATGCACACTGTGTGTGTGTGTGTGTGTGTGTGTGTGTGTGTGTGTGTGTGTGTGTGTGTGTGTGTGTGTGTGCATGTTGGGGTAGATAAACTGGACTTTGTCCTGACATATCCAAGAAAAATTTGTGACAAAAACATGAAAATGATTAGGAGTTGGTAAAGTCGAAAGGAATTTTTCCTTTTCTCAGATGAGATCAGATAACCTTTGGTCATGTTCGTTCTAGTGTTTCTAATTAATACTGACAATCATCATTATGATAGGAATGAAAAATGATCCAAATAATAATAATATCATTTATTTTCAGTCTAATATCATCATCTTAGATGAACAGACTATAAATAAATAAACGAACGAATCGTTCTAGTGTCTTTGTCATGTCACACTGGACAAAAAGCCTTCTCCTTTCCTGCTTCTGAACACTATTTCAGCTCTTGTGCCATTCGTTTGTTTTGCGTTGCTTGTAGGAGGGAAAAAAAAGACTTTCAAGAAAAAAACATTCTGTGGATTTTTCCATACATACAAAATACTCCCCTCAGGAAAGTAAAACACCTCACGCACGCAAAAAGACTTCCAGGAAAAAAAAACTCCTGCGCTTTCTACGTGATAAAGATATCTTCATCTGACCTATAGTTATACGTTCTTTTAAGCAGTGGAGACAGCGTCACGAAGCTGTCCAGTGCCGTGCAGGGCAAGGTTG
>NC_134897.1:4216164-4253664 GCF_041734735.1 Babylonia areolata
TCGGGTCAACTTCATCGAGAAAATGAAATTCAGGAACTTAATAGATTTTAAAAAAATGTTCTTAATTTAACTGACACCTGGAGAATGTTCCACATGAAAAAACAAGATTTTACCTGGTGTCGCAGCAATCCATGCATGGCTCGTCGCCTTGACTTTCGCTTTATATCAGAAAGCATGATGCATCATCAAGTAACATGCGAACATATTATAGTTCCTAATTCAGACCATAAAGCTGTTGTGATAGAATTTAGTGGCAATGAATTTTCACGTGGTCCAGGATAATGGAAGTTCAATAATAATTTTTAAAGAATCACACTTTCGTACAAAGAATGAATGACTTACTTGACAGACAGCGAAACAATGACGGTACAGACTATTTGACAGATTTAAATAGATGGGAAATGTGCAAAGTCGAAATAAGAAATTTTTGTAGTGAATTTTGTAAAGGATTATCCTGTCAACGAAGAAATGAGTCCCGAAAGCTAAACATGCAGATTTTAGAGGAGGGGGGAAAGCTTATTAAAGATCCTACAAATGAGAAAACACAAACTAATTTCATACACTTAAAACAAAAATTAGAACTGCTGCAACTAAACGAAGCAAAGGGTGCACAGATACGATCAAGCAGTAAATGGATTGAAGACGGGGAACGCAACACTAAGTACTTCTGTGATTTAGAAAAAGCTAGAGGAAAGAGAAAAGTTATAAGAAGGTTGCGTAAGGAAACGGGGGAAATAATAACTGATCAGAACGATATACTTCAAGAACAGGTTGCATTTTACAAAAATCTATACAACCAAACAACCACATCTGACAGCATACAAGACGAAACTAACACATTTCCAGAGACTGAAACTTCCCCACAAGACGAAGATGAATCCGCTTCATGTGAAGGACTGGTTACAACAGAAGAAACGACTATGGCTTTAAGAAACTTGAAAAATGGTTCCGCTCCTGGATATGACGGAATTACGATAGAATTTTAAAAATTATTTTGGGTTAAACTAGGCAGAGTAGTAACAAGTTCTTTTGTTGATTCTTTTCATAAAGGTGAACTGTCTTATACACAAAACAAGGGGTAATTACGTTATTACACAAAGGGAAAGAATTAGAAAGAGATACATTAACAAACTGGCGACCTATTACCTTGACCAATTCTGACTATAAGATACTAGCGAAAGTTTTATCAAAAATACTAAGTAAAGTAGTACATAAACTAATTCACGACGACCAAGTGGGTTATATTAAAGGTAGAAATATTGCAACAATTATAAGTTCTATTGACGAGGTAATAAATTATTTCAGTAAGCGTAATGAAACCGGGTATTTACTAGCCATTGATTACTGTAAGGCATTCGATTCCATATCTAAAACGTTTCTTTTACAGATTTTCGACGTTTTCGGCTTTGAACCAGACTTCCAAAGATGGATTCACGTTTTAAATAATGGTTCTTCCAGCTGCATCAACCACGGAGGTTGGATTTCTGAACTTTTTGCAGTAATGTGTGGAATTAGACAGGGATGCCCCTTTTCTCCACTGGCATTTGTTTTGGCTGTAGAATTGCTCGCTATAAAAATTAGAAATCATTCAACTGTGGGCATTAAAGTGCCCTCATGTTCTGGTAACGGTAATCCAACTCATTTAAAAATCAAGCAAATGGCTGATTATACTACTTTGTTCCTTAGAAATAGAGACGACATGATGAAAGCTTTGGAAATATTTACGGCATTCGAAAGATTCTCTGCCTTGAAATTGAACATAAAAAAATAAGGCAATGAGGATTGGTCAGAATAACGGAAATGAAGTTCTTCCATTTACTTTAGTCAGTAAAATTAAAATCCTATGTATTTATTTTCAAGCAGATAAGATGGCACAGGAAATTGCAGATAATTGGACACAAAGAATATATCATATTAATACATTGATAAAGGAATGGAGTAAGCGTGATCTCAGTATTCAAGGTAAAGTAGTTGTTATAAAGACGTTTAATTAGTCAGTTAATTTACGTAATGAAGTCCATTGGTCTTACACAAAATGAACACCACTTTTTACAGGTTTCTATGGCAGAAAAAAACAAAGTAATAGAAAGGCATTTGAAAAGGTAAAACGGAAAGTCATGGAAGCTGAATACAATGCTGGAGGCCTTAAAATGATAAATATGATTACTGTACAAAAATGCTTTAATTTACAGTGGGCAGGAAAACTTTATGAAGTAAATGAAGGGCAAAACTGGTGCTTAATACCGAAATGGCATGTTGGAAAACTTGCAAAATATAACAGAGTTTTCGATATCAACTGTAAAATAAGAGACGTCAAGGGTTTAGATAGAATTGACAATGTGTTCTGGCGGGTATAGTAACTACCTTTTTTAGAAAATAAATCTTTAGCAACACACAATATAATAAACAGCAGCAGCTTCCAGAATCAGATGCTATTCAACAACTCTTTGGTCACATACAAAAACAAAACGTTATTCTTTGGTATATTGGTAAATTTGAGTAAATTTGCATTTAGAAAACCATGCTAAACATATGGAATCACATGAAACACCTAGATTTGGTAAATTTGCATTTAGAAAACCATGCTAAACATATGGAATCACATGAAACACCTAGATTTTGTAAATTTGCATTTAGAAAACCATGCTAAACATATGGAATCACATGAAGCACCTAGATTTGGTAAATTTGCATTTAGAAAACCTTGCTAAACATATGGAATCACATGAAACACCTAGATTTGGTAAATTTGCATTTAGAAAACCATGCTAAACATATGGAATCACATGAAACACCTAGATTTTGTAAATTTGCATTTAGAAAACCTTGCTAAACATATGGAATCACATGAAACACCTAGATTTGGTAAATTTGCATTTAGAAAACCATGCTAAACATATGGAATCACATGAAACACCTAGATTTGGTAAATTTGCATTTAGAAAACCATGCTCAACATATGGAATCACATGAAGCACCTAGATTTGGTAAATTTGCATTTAGAAAACCATGCTCAACATATGGAATCACATGAAACACCTAGATTTGGTAAATTTGCATTTAGAAAACCATGCTCAACATATGGAATCACATGAAGCACCTAGATTTGGTAAATTTGCATTTAGAAAACCATGCTCAACATATGGAATCACAAAGTACATGAGAGTGAAAGGGGGGAAGAAGGGAGTAAGGGAGGGAAAGAGAGACAGAAAGAGGGAGGATGAGGCCCTCATTCACCCATTGTACCACCTCCCCACCCCCACCCCCACCCCAGGCCCTCATTCACCCATTGTACCACCTCCCCACCCCCACCCCCACCCCAGGCCCTCATTCACCCATTGTACCACCTCCCCACCCCCACCCCAGGCCCTCATTCACCCATTGTACCACCTCCCCACCCCCACCCCCACCCCAGGCCATTCACCCATTGTACCACCTCCCCACCCCCACCCCCACCCCAGGCCCTCATTCACCCATTGTACCACCTCCCCACCCCCACCCCCACCCCCACCCCAGGCCATTCACCCATTGTACCACCTCCCCACCCCCACCCCAGGCCCTCATTCACCCACACAAACAAACACACACACCGTTCCATCTTCCTCTTATTTTCCACCTCAATACCTCCCACACCACCCCTCCAGCGCACACGCGCACCCAGACACACATACGTACACACGCAGACATGGGCACACGTGCACAAACACACACACACACACACATACATACATACATACACTGCATGCACGCACGCACTCACGCACACACATGGGCGCGCACGTACACACACACGCACGCGCGCGCGCTCTCACGCACGCACACACACTCACATCCATGGCCATCTAATACACATCACGAATGCTGAGATCACGTCATCAGACAGTCTGCTGCAGAACTCTGCAAGATTTCCTTAAGGGCACAGCCAGAGAACATAGCTAGGTGTTTCTTCTTCTTGTGTTCTTGGTCTGCAACTCCTAAGTTCAGTCGTATGTGCGGGTGTATAACCGCTTTTTCCCCGCCATGCTGGCAGTTATACTCCGTTTTCAGTAGTGAACAGAGTTATGTAAACGATGTGGTGAGAGGTGGGGCAGGAAATGTTCTGTCCGCAGGGCGTGCTGTCACCATTCCGTCATCTTCCTTCACTGAGTGTTCATCATACTCTGTCTGCAGTCATCACACTCTCCACGTCTGTTTGTCTGCTGTATTGCTCACTGTCTGTGTATCTGTCTCACTTTGGTATGTGATTATGCGTTGTAACGCACACGTGCTATACTGTAGTTTTGAAAGAACAGTAAAAGTCATACCGCTGTCCATGTTGTCTGCACTGGCTCAGAAGTCCCTGTTTAAACACAAAAACCAGTCGATGTTACAGACATATTCTGTTGTTGCCAAACGTGGTCAAACCCATGTGAAAAAAGCATATCTTTAACTGAGTACGCAGACGACGTTCTCTTTCCATGCTCCTTCAGGTAACACATGTCATAGGCTCTTCCTGTAAAGTCTGGCGTCAGAACAGTGTACAATTGTGAGCCAAAACTCTATGCTGCCGTCAGCTGTATGAATGAACATGGGACATCCACCAAGAACCCCCAAGACCATCTCATTCGGAATCTGAAATCAACAGTCAGATCTGCTTACAGCAATCACGTGGACACGTTTCATGCCTCAGACTGCTCAGACCCATGCATGATTGGGGGTAAAACTGTAATTTCGAATGAACGTATTTTTAACACACACCAGTTTCCAGAGTGATGTCAATACTGTTCAGTTCTGACTTTGCTGTTGTCTGTTGTCTAAGTTCCGAAGTTTGATCGTAAAGTATAACCCTACATCATCAGTTTAACAATATTTACCACCAGTGCTCAGCTTCCCCACCCAAAAATCAAAATTCGGAAAACAATTAGTTTAGTTTTAGATAAGTGCACCGTTCTTCGGGATCTCTCTGCAAATCCTTTGGGAATGATTATTTTACACTGAGGCATCCATACAAAATATGTTGTGAAATCATGTTATCAGCAAAAAGTAGAATCAGAATTTGTATCATATTGGGGACGTGCTAAACACCAAACTACGCAACTTGACATATTTCTATTGCCAAATCATTATTGAAAAAAGAAAATAATGTAGGGGATAAAACACAAATTCGCCAGGGTCCAATCCTGTATCATATTGAAAGTACCTTGTGAGACAAACACTGCATCTGACGCATGACGTGACGATTCTTCACATGCTTTATAACCTTATATGTGTGTGTGTGTGTGTGTGTGTGTGTGTGTGTGTGTGTGTGTGTGTGTGTGTGTGTGTGTGCGTGTGTGTGTGTGTGTGTGTGTGTGCGTGCGTGTGCGTGCCTGTGTGTATGTATGTGTGTGTTACATTTTACAACATGAACTTTCAATGCCAGACATTCCATTTTCATGATGGGAAACCGGGCTGGAATCTTGTTAACTCTTTTGCTCCAATGGAATTTTTGTCATTGGCATGCAAGTCGAGAAATTCTTGGAAATGAATGACTGAAAAAATGTACGAAAGGAAGGAAGGAAAAGACAGGAAGGGTGGAAGGAAGGAAGGAAAAGACAGGAAGGGTGGAAGGAAGGAAGGAAAAGACAGGAAGGGTGGAAGGAAAGAAAAGACAGGAAGGGTGGAAGGAAGAAAAAGACAGGAAGGGTGGAAGGAAAGAAAAGACAGGAAGGGTGGAAGGAAGAAAAAGACAGGAAGGGTGGAAGGAAGGAAGGAAGGAAGGGTGGAAGGAAGGAGAAGACAGGAAGGGTGGAAGGAAGGAAGAAAAAGACAGGAAGGGTGGAAGGAAGGAAGGAAAAGACAGGAAGGGTGGAAGGAAGGAAGGAAAAGACAAGAAGGGTGGAAGGAAGGAAGGGTGGAAAGAAGGAAAAGACAGGAAGGGTGGAAGGAAGGAAGGAAAAGACAGGAAGGTGGAAGGAAGGAAAAGACAGGACGGTGGAAGGAAGGAACGGAAGACAGGAAGGGTGGAAGAAAGGAATTGAAGAATCGAAGGGAATACTGAGAAAAACACACACACAAAAAACACACCAACAACTAAAGTTACTCTCCTCATTCAGGAATATTTTTCTTGCTCCTTCCCTTCTCTGTACTTTGTCAGTGAATCACAGAAACACTGATTCACCTTTGGTGTTGTACTTTGTCAGTGAATCACAGAAACACTGATTCACCTTTGGTGTTGTACTTTGTCAGTGAATCACAGAAACACTGATTCACCTTTGGTGTTGTACTTTGTCAGTGAATCACAGAAACACTGATTCACCTTTGGTGTTGTACTTTGTCAGTGAATCACAGAAACACTGATTCACCTTTGGTGTTGTACTTTGTCAGTGAATCACAGAAACACTGATTCACCTTTGGTGTTCACACCCAGCATGTCGCATAGGCCATCATAGGTCTGAAAACAACAAAAAACGTTCCTTCAAACACAAACTAAACGAAGAAATCAATCAACTTAAAATAAACTGCAATTAAAAAGAAAACAATTTGAACTCAGTCAACATTAATGAACAACTTGAATAAATCTTTTTCTCCTGAAATGGTTCTTCCGAACTTTATTATGACAACAACAAATTGTTTTTATGGAGTCATCAGTAAAATAAGCGTGCCTAACCCCGAAAACGGAGTGTGGCTGCCTACATGGCGGGGTAAAAACGGTCATACACGTAAAAGCCCACTCGTATATTTACGAGTGAACGTGGGAGTTGCAGCCCACGAACGACGAAGAAGAAGATAAACGTGCCCAGTATCAGTTCAACTCCAGCAGTCTACAAGCAATTGTTTCCTTCTCAGAGGTAACGTCGATCGTCTTCACCTTTCCGGTGGTAAATTGTCTCTCAGAGAACCTGAAACATATGGTCTCTTTTCAGTTTCCAGATTTGAATGGGTTGTCCTCTCAAAGTGGAGTCTGATTCCCTGAAATGTGGTGGGGAGGGGTGGTGGTCATGCAGGCAAAAACGCACTGGTAAGAACTGGTAAAGGAGCTGCCTTCACGAGTGCTGAGGAAGAACGAGGACAAGACGACGAAGAAGAAGACATGCACATCAGCAAGAGGAATGGTGTTATTGTTTTTTTTTCACTCAGTCACTCACGGGCAAACATGAAAAAAACTAAGGACTCTATTACCACATGCCGTTTACTGTCCACAAAATAACCATAAAAACACAACTGGTGGGAATTTCCCTCTATAGCAGGGATGAATGGGAAGCAGGGTGGATGTGGGGGAAATTATCTTCTCTCTTCAGAATGAGATGGAAGGGGAGGGGAGGGGAGGCGGCCCATGGAGGCTATTGGGAAGGACATAGCATGTGTGATACAGCCAGATTTCACACTCTGTCTGCGGAGAGGACTTCAAGACTTGGCGCCATTTGCGGGGGAGAAAGAAATCTAAAGGAAAAGGCTGAGATGGTTGAGAACATATATCTAATATCACTTCAAGTGGAGAGACGTTAAATTGAAGACGAACACACACAACACGCACACAGTTACACACAGATGCATAAACATTCCATTCATTTCAAACAGTATTTCCACCACCCTGTCCAAACAACCACCCTTTACCCCCATCACCCTCACCCCTCCTTTCTTGGACCACCCTTCCCTATCTACAGTCACCGATCTATCGGAATCAAAAGCACATTAACCTTTCACCTGACAAAAACGGTTCCTGTATCGGGATTCTGCGAGCGGGATTTAGTTTGCGTGTCGCTTACTGCCCCTGCCTCCTGGTACCGTGGATGGAGTTGATTACTTCCCTTTGAAACAATCGAATGCCGTTTTTATGGCACACAGATCTTACAGATGCTGTATTGTTCAGAAGTATTTAGGTGTTGCCTTTTGGTTTATGTTGAAAGATTGGATCAGGTCATGTTTAAATCGTTGTCAGGACATGATAATCCCTCTTGCTTGCAGTTTAATCGTTGTCAGGACATGATAATCCCTCTTGCTTGCAGTTTAATCGTTCATGTCACTGTTTCATTTCTTTGCACGAATCTTGGACCAAACTGGAGGGAGCGCGATTTTGATCACACAAGAATGCACGACGGTACGACCGCTTACGTGCAAGCATGCACGCACACACCCACGCAGACGCACGCACACACGCATACACGCACACACACGAACACACAATCATACACAGATGCATGAACATTTTTTAACATTCATAACCAGGATTTTCACCACCCTGTCCAAACAACCACTCTTTCGCCATCACATCCCCATCCCCCTTCCGTTTTTTATTAACCAGTCAGGTAATCAGCTGGTTATTTGTTTCTGTTCATTTGTTTTGCTTTTGTTTTTCACAGAATGCGTTTGAAAGAGAGAGCGGGAGCTACAAAAGAAGAAGGATGAGAAAGTGAAGGAGGAAGAGATGGATGGGGAGAAAGAGGAAGAGGAACAAGGCATATTGTCCTACTGAAAGTATTCTGCTCTTCTCTCTCTCCCTCTCTCTCTCTCTCTCTCTCATATTTTTTCGTGGTTACATGTCCTTTTTCCCTATATTTTCGTGCTTCCAGATCTTGGACCTGTCATAGAATAATCACATATAAATAGATTTAAAAGAAATGGACAGTCATTGCAAAACTATCGCAAATATATGTGGCCCACAAAACATTCCGAGAGGCAATTGTAGAAGCTGCAGCTACAGCAGGAACATCATCATTATCAGCAACAGCAACAACAGCGGATAAGAACACAAACATCGCCTCTCGTTATCACAGCAACATAACAACAGTTGAGAAACAAATGGATGGGCCAAAGGGAATGTGCATGCAGATGAAGTCATCTGACAAACACTCATCGGGTTGTGCGCGTGCAAAGCACGTGCAGCAAGCAGTGTCGATCTCAGGAAGTGTGCCTGAACAGGAGTCTTGAGGAGCCGTCAGGAAACTGATCACTGTCACTGCTGTAGAGGGGTCAGTGGTTCTTCTAGCGCTTCTTGGATGAGAGACAGACAGACGGACAGACGGACGGACGGACAGCTAGCCAGACTGTGTGGCAGAGAGAGGGGGGTGAGTGAGAGAGAGAGAATGTGACGAAAAGATAGAGCAGACGGAAAATCTTCTCTGTCACCCTCTCTCTTTCGTACATACATACATACATACATACATACATACATACATGCACACACAAATACACCAGATGACCGGTTCTCCTCTCTCTCTCTCTCTCTCTCTCTCTCTCTCTCTCTCTCTCCCTCTCTCTCCCTAGTTCTGTGTGTGTGTGTGTGTGTGTGTGTGTGTGTGTGTGTGTGTGACCAAAATGCATTCTGTGTTGCACACAGAGAATGTAGACACTTGGTTAAACGGAAAGAGAAACACTTTCAGAATATTGTATCAGATAACATGGTATCCTCAAAAAAGAAATCAAAAACTATTTCGGTAAAATGTGCATTTAATATGACTGAAGAAAAAAACCTTAACAATAACATTTTCTTAGATGATTGGTTTGAACACTTCAAGAAATAATCGAGAAAGAAACCCAGACAGAAGAAAAAGTAGAGACCGAAAATAATGAGGGTTTTCTTTTTTGTTTTTTGTTTGTTTGTTGTTGTGTTTTCGGGTGGGGGGGTCGTTTTCTTTTTTTCTTTTCTTTTCTTGTTGTGTGTGTTGTTGTTTTTTTGTTTGTTTTTTTGTTTGTTTGTTTGTGTGTTTTTTAATTGACCTATTTCAAAAGAAGAAGTGCTGTTTGCGTTTGGAAAGATAAAAAAGCGAGAAAGCGGCTGCCCCAGGTAAGATAACTGTAGAATTATTTTAAAATGCTGGTGACTGTACAGCAGATTTGATTTTTTTTTCCAATGCTTTGTTTCAGAAAGGTATTTTCCCGGACAACTGGTCTGAAGGTATTGCACTTCCATCGTACAAAAAGGGGGTGTTAATGATCCCGACAATTGCAGATGTGCCTTATGTGATATTAGTAGTAATGTATACAGTGCAGTTAACAATCGTTGTCAACAAGAGTGGGTTGAATAAAATAATACAACTTGCAAGCTTTTATACAAAAAAACAAAAAAAACAATTTACTTTCGACGGAAAATCATATGTTGCATCTACAGATTTTGAGAAAGCATTCGATTCTATAAATATGCGAATTTTTTTGGTCTATCCTTTTGAAAAACGAAACAAATGGTAAGCTATACCACTGTATACAGATATACAGATACACATATACATATAATAATGTTAAGAAGTGGGTCCAGATCGACTGACTCTACCAGGTGTACGAATGGCATGAAACAAGGTGATGTAAGTAGTCCTTATCTTATTTTCACTTTTTATAAATGAATTTGCAACTGAAATTATTCAAAATGGAAAACATGGCGTTCAGTTTACAAACGATTACTTTGAGCATTGTATTTAGTTACTGGCTGATGACATAGCACTGTTATCTGAAATAGTCGTTGGATTGCAAACACAGTTAAATAGTTCACAGCGGGCAGCTTTTTCTCATGATTTGAAGGTAAATTTGAATAAAAGTAATATGAGGGTGGATCTTTAGCTGCAAAAGAAAGGCACACTTACAATAATGCTGAAATGCCAGTGGTTAAATGCCTATAAATATTTTGGTACTTTGGTTTCCACCAAATTTAGTTTACTACAGAATGTGTTGACCTGACAAGCAAAGGAAAGAATGGTGCGTCATGAAGGAGGAATATGATTTCCAGATTCAGAATGCCTTATGCATGCTTTAGAATTAGGTTGGATAAGAAAATTAAAAACTACAAATCATAATTGGATTTTTGAATCGGTCATCAACACACCCAAACATAGAAAACTTTGGACCAAATAGTTTGGTAAGCGCATATGAATGCAAAGACATTTCATCTTTCTCTTTAAACGATGTAATTGTTATTGTAGGAAGTAAGCCCACGATTTCTCGCAATCCAGGGGCGCCCCAACGATTTCTCTCACTTTGTAAGAAATCATGGGATTGCGAGAAATCGTGGTCGTTCCCCTCCCAAATGACCTCGTTTATGGAGAAACTTAAAGATACCCATTTTAGATTAATTCTGTATTAAGTTGTATTCGTTACTGGGTCAAATTAACAAGAATGAATGATTGTAGGTTACCACGGGAAGCTTATCCGATGTTTACTTTTTTTTTTTTTTTTTTTTTTTTTAGGAGAAATCAGTGGATGCGTAAAATTTCTGCAAATGAGCAGGATAGTCTCAGCATCCTTGGAAGGTTCTTTCCCACTTTTTTTTTTTTTTTTTTTTTTGTTCTCTCTCTTTTTTTCTTCTTTTTTTTTTCTTTTTTTTTTCTTTCTTTACGTTCCTTCCATCATCATTTTTCTCCTTTCTGTTTTTTTTTTCTCTTTCTTTTTTTTTTCTTCTTCTCTCATCTCTTTATTCTTTCTCTCTCTCTCTCTCTTTCTTCCCCCTGTAATCTGTCTTCTTACCATTGTCATGCTCAAACATTGTCAAGGTCATGCAACATATAAAATCACATACAGGGTGGTTTCGTGCACAATGTCTAAAAGAGGCGAGGTAGGCACGATCTCATTCTCTCTCTCTCTCTTTCTCTCTCTGTGGAGGCATTAGCTTTATGGAACGTCTTTAAATGTACACATTTAAATTGACCACTTGAGTTTTTTTTTTTTTTATGGATCCGTATAAGTGCTCAGGTATATTGGTAGACATAGATCACATCTTACGTAATTTGAGCTCGGTTTCAAAGATAAGATACAGATTCTTACACCTACCATATTTGAATTTAGAAATAGACAGTTTTGCTATCAACAGAGTCGTGTTGATTTTTTTTCTCTTTTCATGATCTGGGATATCCATTTTCGTTGTACCAAACAACGCTACTTTTTCATTCATAGGGATCAGTGTATTGTAACGGGAGAGAATGAACTGTTTCACATGTTTCCAAAAGTCAGATAGTTTGGGGCAAGAGTAAAAGGCGTGTTCAATGTAATCAGTGTCTTGACACCAGTTGCAGGTGTTTGTGTTTGACACCCCCATTTTTGCAAGCAGAATATTCGTTGGGTAAATGTTATGGATAAATTTGAAGTGGAGTATTCTCAGACGGGATTCATTTGTGCATTCATAAGCTACGTTGAAATAGTCTTTGATATTGATGTCTAGTTTGCGCTTCCAAAATTGTGTTGCACATATTTCATGGTTTTGTTTGAGGGCAAAGTGTTTTCGGATTTGTTTGTTAGATAACGTAGTGAGGTATCCCTCTGTTGTTGCAATGTCTTTGGGGGTATCCTCTTTGTGGGCATCGTTGGATAGATGCTGTTTCCATTGTTCTGGTATTGCGTATATGATGGCATTGTATTCGAAAAGAAGGCCCGGGTCAGTGCCCAGTTTGCGTTCTACTTCTTCGTATGTCATTACATTTCCATGCTGCCAAAGATCCTGCACGATAAGAATGCCTTTTTTGCTCCATTTGGGAAAGTGTAACACATTACCTTTGTATTTTACATTTTTGTTGTTCCATAGCGGTTCCGTTTTTATATTTTCTATCGGTCTGTCTTTGTTGAGAACGGCAACTGCTTTTATTACCTCTCTCCAGAAGAATGACTTAACAGTTTTCAGCTTTTTGATGTCTTTAGGTAAGATATTACAGCTAAAACTGCAATAACTGTCCTTGAAAGGTGACATATTTTGTCTTGCAAGAATGCTCCAATGCGCTTTTGTCTCTCTGAGGAGTCTAGCTGCCCATTTGACCAGGAACATTTGCTGCTGGTGTTCGATGTTGATCATATTCAAGCCACCATCTTCTTTGTCAAGGCTGAGGACTCCTCTTTTTATTTTTTCAAAAGCTTTTTTATTATTAAACTTTTTTTTCCACAAAAACCTGTACATAAGTGTGTTAATGGTGCTGAGGACTTTGACATATCCGATGTTTACTGACTTGGATGCAAAGGTAAAAGAATGTGAGTTTCAAAAGTTCGTTGTGAGTTGTATTAGTCTAGTTTTGGTTTTGCATGGGAAAATCAAGGCGTGAAAGATGTCAGATTATTTTTATGTGACATTAAAGTTAAATTGATTGCGTGCAGATGGCAAGAGTGGAATTTTCATGTTAATGATTGTTATATTGCATATATAGGACATTGTGTACTGTTCATGATGTCAAGAATTACCAATATTATGAACTTAGACAGACACTTGAAAGTTATTATGACAAGATTTCGTTTTGGTATTTCAGAAATTTCTCAGCATTATTATCATTACAGGAAACATTCTGCACTTGATTTAATTTGTACGTTGTGCAAAAATGTGGAAATGGAGATGAGCTGCATTTTGTTTTATGTTGCCCTACCCTGCTTTACTAGTTTGAGAGTACGATATATCCCACATACATTTTATAGATATCCCAATAATTTCGTTTACGTCAACTTTTGGCATCTGAAAAAGAAAGCGTCATGAGGAATTTGTCAATGTACTTGTACAAGGCATTGCATTTCAGATCTCTTGCAACTTTATAATTTTCTTTAAATACTGTGCCTGTTTATGTATTGTATCCCTTCATGATGGGCAATGATCTTTATGTGAATAAAACACCCAAATCACACACACACACACACACACACACACACACACACACACACACACACACACTTCTTTTTTTTCGAGAGAGAGAGAGGGAGAGAGAGAGACAGGGACAGAGATAGCGAGAGGAGAAGAAGACGATGTCAGTTTTGTTTCAATTTGGGATTGGCATGAAGTCAGTTCCTGCGCGCTGTGACACTGAGGCGTGACGCGCATATCGCTCCCTCACAATGTGCCACTCCGCAATAACCTGGTCAATAAATTCCCTGGGAATATCTGGCGGAATTGCCAGCCCTCCAAAAACGTAGATTAAATCCGTCCTCCTGGCATTCCCTTCTTTAGAGACAATCGTTATCTTTGTGGACCATGGGGTCATCTAGTTTAGTGTACATTAACCTTTATGGCTCTTCAGCGTCATATGAAATCCAGTCGGGATATTTTAATGCATTCTTTTTAAATGAAAGCGTATATATAGAAATGGAAGTAACTAGGTGGGCAGGCGTACTGAAGAAGCAGAGAGAGAGGTCTTTTGTATGTCTCTCATGAAATTCAGAGTGAATAATTTAAAATCAAGCAACACACACACACACACGCACACATGCGCGCGCACGCGCACGCACACACGCACACACACACTCTCTCTCTCTCACACACACACACACACACACACACACACACACCAAGAGAGAAAGCAAGAAAAATAGATAAATGGACAGACACAGTGCAGACAGTGTCATGAACCGTCCTGGTGGAAGAAGGCAGGGAAAAGGGACAGTACACCCTGCAGACAGTTCGCGACATTTCCACAGAAAAGAGCTGCCCCTCCCTCCACCACCCCTTCCCAGTTCTCAGTCTGATCCTTTCTTGACCTGCCTTCCTCTTACTCTGTCCCACAGGAAATCCTGGCCAAGACCTGCAGCAGACGGTCTGATGACGTGATCCCAGCATATGTGATGTTTTCATTACGTAGCCATGAAGATGTGTGTATGTGTGTGTGTGTGTGTGTGTGTGCGGTTTTGTGTGTTCACGTTTTTCCTAGTGCGTGTATGCATGTGTCTGTGTGTCTCTATGTTGGGGTAGACGGACGAGGGTAGATGAGAAGAGGAAACTGGATTTTTCCAATTTTCCTTCCTCACTTGGAGAAGTGTCTGGGGGGCATACGAGTGACAAAACAAAAACAAAAACAGGGAGATCATTGGGTGTTAGCAATGGAGGAGAGACATTTTCGTTTTTAATCTAGGTGTGTACTTTAAATCAATTGCACTTTGATCCTTTCCGTTGTAGTGTCTTTGTTTCTTAGGTCATGGTTTTGTACATCTTGCCTCACTCACTCACCTCATTCCCCCCTCCCCCCCACCCCTCCCTAGTTAAGCGGTGACCTAATAGAAATGAATCTGCTACTACAGTAAATTGGCACCAGCTGCGTCTGTAGTTTAGGCACTGGTCAATGTTCATAATGCCCCTGATCCCTTTCTGAGGAAGCTTTTAAAATATGCGGCCTTTTAAAATAGAATATTTATAAATTGTTTGATGTTTGACTAAATATGGAAATGATCATACTCTTTGATTTAGCTACGAATTATTTTGCAACAAAAAATTAGTGTGTGCGCATATGTTGTTTGTGTTGAAGAAAACAAAACTCGAGACAACTGAATATGACTGTGAGGAAAGTTACAGTGGCAGTGAAACGAAAACAAGGGAGTGGGCTTGCACATGCACATGCACGTACACACACACACACACACACACACACACACACACACACACACACACACACACACCAACCACCACCACCACACACACACACACACACACACACCACCACCACCACCACCACCACCACCACCACACACCACACACACACACACACATACACACACCACCACCACCACCACCACACCACACCACACACACACACACACACCACCACCACCACCACCACCACACCACACACACACACACACACACACACACCACCACCACCACCACCACCACCACCACACCACACACACACACCACCACCACCACCACACATACACACACACACACACACACACACACACACACACACACACACACACACACACACACACACACACACACACCATCTCCATGGCGGTTTAATGAAAACATCACATATGCTGAGATCACATCATCAGACAGTCTGCTGCCGAACTTTTACGAGATTTCCTTTGGGGCACAGCCAGAGAACAGGCGTTGAAGAATGGTGAGGTGGAGGGGGTCATGGGTGAAGATGTGGTGGGGGTGGGGAGCAGGTCTTTTTAAGGATACGCCGCGAACTGGTTTTCTGTCTGCAGGCTGAAGGCTGCTGTCCCTTCCCCGGTCATCTTCATTGACTGATTGTTATAATTCCTGTCTGTCACTCCAACCCTCTTCCTGTCTGTCTGTTCGTCTTTATCTGCCTGCCTGTTTTTCTGTCTGTATGTCTGTTTGTCTGTATGTATGTATGTATGTATGTATGTATGTATGACTGTGTCTCATAATTTCTGTGTGAATCTGTGTATATGCATTTCTTTGCAAGTGTATGTGTGCGCGTGTGTGATGTGTTTGTTTGGATGTAGGTATATGTCTCTGTGTTCGCGTGAGTTCATCGATTTTCTTAAAGGGGACATTAAGTCAAATAGCATCATCTAAAACATGGCAAATGGGTAAATAATTACATAACCATGCATTAAACTGAACATATCAGCGCATTAAATCAATGATGCTGATTTAACCTATCAGCCTGGCGCAACACAGGACGCCACCATACTGGGCTGGGCTCTTGTTTGTCTTTTTCAATTTTCAATTATCAGTTCATTAGTTGATCATTTGTCTGTCCGTCCGTCTGTCTGTCTGTCTGTCTGTCCCTCTCTCTCTCTCTCTCTCTCTCTCTCTCTCTCTCTCTCTCTCTGTCAGTGTTTCAGTGTGTCTTTGTGCTATTGTGTCTGTGTCTCTGTATGAGTGTCTGTGTGTGTGACTGTGTGACAGATGTTAAGTCGAATGTGTTAATGTCTCCACCGTTGGGAAATAAAGATTTATTCATTCATTCTTCGATTCTCTCTCTCTCTCTCTCTCTCTCTCTCTCTCTCTCTCTCTCTCTCTATCTATCTATCTATCTATCTATCTATCTATCTCTCTATCACTATCTCTCTATCTATCACACTCACACACACTCACACACACACACACACACACACACACACACACACACACACACACACACACACACACACACATACATACACACACTCACTCACTCACACTCTCACTCTCCATACGAATGGAGTGTGTACGTGTGAGAGAAAGAGACAGAAACAGAGAAAGACACAGAGGGAGGCAGGGAGACTTTTGAGCAGGGTGGAAACACGCTAAGAGTTGAGACGAAGAAATATGAACACGGGAAGCCGCATCTTATACATCTAAAAACCCAAAGACAGCAAAGTGAAGGAGCTAACGAGATATAGAGACATGCACAGAAACACGGCGTCAGATGGAGGGACAGTGGATGGAAGGACTGAGCGATGGTGGAGGAAAGGAGAGAGGGGAACACGAAAACGATGGAGGGGGATGAGAAGGCGGAGGAGGATGGAGATCAACAAGAACGCTAACAACGACAAGGACATGAATAGCCATTGTAGACAGAAAAAAGGGGAAAATTGTTGGAAGGAAATGTTTGAAGAAGGCGACAGGGACAGGATGATGATGCTAAACTGCCACAGCCACATTCATTTTCTCGTTCAGAAGTGCGTAAAGCGTTACAGTCTTTTTACTCCTTCTCCTCAATTCACAGGGTCAAATGAGAAGTGGGGGTGTGGAGGGGTGATGAGTGGAGGGAGGGGGAAGGGACTGCAGAGACAAACAAACACAGGGGCAGAGACAGAGACAGGAACAGAGAGAGAGGGGAGGAAAACAGTAGCAGAGAGACAGTCAAACAAAACGAGATAAAAACACTGGAAAATATCGCTTTCTGGTGTGGATTCCTTCCTGTCTTTGCGAATTTGCAGAGTGAAAAGTGACAAGTTGTGTGTGTGTGTGTGTGTGTGTGTGTGTGTGTGTGTGTGTGTGTGTGTGTGTGTGTGTGTGTGTGCGCGCGCGCGCGCGTGCGGTACGCGTGTATTGCGTGTGTATTTTGTGCACGTGTATGTACTTGCATAATTATAAAATCTCACTTATTTTTTCAATTAAAATTTTGAATATTTTCACATTGGCCTTTTTCCAATGTCGCAAGGCATGCCAGGAAGGCACTTGGCAGTTGTCTTCCAAACAAATGGGATTTCGTGAGATTGTGGTTGTCACAGCTCGCGGCGTTCGTTGTGCGTGTGTTCGTGTGCACCTCTTTTCTGCTTGCCTTCTCCCCTTTCTCCGGTCTCCCCCCACTTCCCCCGACCCCCACACCCCACCCCACCCCTCTCTCTCTCTCTTTCTCTCCCTTCTCCCCCTTTCTCCGTTCTCCCCTCCCTCTCTCTCTCTCTCTTTCACCCCCCTCCCCCCTCTTTTTCGATTGTATGTTCAGCTTAACGCAGATCTTATGCACGTGCATCTCTTGGAATATGTGTGCGGCATGTTCCTGTTTCTTGAACATATGAACTGTGAGCCGAGTTCAGGAACTTATGTAGTTGGGGTGGAAAGATTCCACTCTGCATTTGATGCCAAGCTCTCTCAAGAGACGAGTCGCTGTTCCAGCGTGTGAGCAGTTGGGTGCCGTCTGACAGAAGTAGTGGGGTGTCACCCCCTTCTTTTTCTGTGTGGGGGTTCTGTGTTTTCACCCTGGGCCAGTGGTGTGCCTCCGTATTTATCTGGTGACAGGTGAGGGAGTCGTATGTTTATCTTTGAAGTGTTGAATTAGTGACGTGACTTGTGACTTTTGTTGGAATCTTGGTGAATCAGGAATTGGGCGCTTGTAAGGTCGGGGGGATGTTGTATCGGAAATATTTCATATCCAGTAATCTTATTTCTGTATATTTTGAGAGAATTAGTAAATTTGTATGTTGTAGTTATTTTACCATATATTCAGGTCGGCTTATTGTTTAAAATCTATTTTCCTTATTTGTCCAGCTGGAGGTTTTTTTGTTTTTTGTTTTTTTTGCGAAACATGTAGTGATTGAAATGAATTGCGAGTTTGTGATATTACATCACTGAGTTTCGTTTCTAATTATTGGAAAGCAACAGGATAGACGAGGCTTATTGTCATTGGAGGCTCTTTGTAATGGACTCTACCGGAATGTTTGTGGGTTAACCCATTCATTATTGGGGAACATGTAACAAACCACTCATGTACTTTTCACGTCACTATCTGTCGTGTGGAAGGGGGCTGTATGGAACAAGGTATCCTTTTGCTCCCCTGATTGAGTTCCTTAAGGAAGTTGGGGAGGTGGGGGGTACTCTATTGAACTTATAAGAGCGCAGTCGAGACCAGGAGTTCATTGTTCCAGATTTTTTCCCGTGAGTTTTCCACCGCCTTCAACGGAACTCCAGTGATCAAAGCTGAAACAGTCTGCGTTTCCCTGCTGCCTCGTCCTTTCCCCAATTTCCTCACGCCCACTCCTCTTACGCATTCCCAACGCACTCTTTCCCATTGTGCCTCTCACCCAATCTTACCTTAAACCTCAAGTCTGCGAATGAGTGACATCGGTCTTCATTTGCCATGTGGAGTTCGAGTCGGGTGAACTCTGAAGTGCTGAGCTGAACTGGTGCCGCGGTTACTTTATGACGTGAAGAATTTATTTCCTGAACTTATTTTCTGAGATCACAGTAAAGAACCGAGCTGAACTTTTCTGTCTGCGTCGTCGGGGCATTAAGTCTGAAGGCGTCTTTAATGGGTTAAAAGATCATAGAAAAAGATGTATTTGACGTTATAAGAAAGCAAAAGTTTAGTATCTACTTACTGCAAGAAACGCATTGGAAATCAGAATCTGAAAATTATATAAGATCTGTTGGGGTTACGATTGTTTATCTGGAAAGGAAACAAATAAAAATGGTGTAGCCATATTATTTAACAATAATTTTGAATACAAGTTACACAAGGTTGCACGAGATCCTGAAGGATCCTACTTGGTTATGGATATTGAATTTTGCAGTAAAAGAATTACTTTGATAAATATATATGGCAGTAGCAGTCGAGATAATGTAGATTTTTTTTTTTAAATACTTGTCGCCATTTAGAACAAATAGGTAACCAAAATATCATTGGTGGAGATTGGAATGTTAGATGCACGGGCAGATGCTGGGAACTAAGTAGCTATATAAATCGTCCACGAAGTAGAAAAAAAAAAATTGGACATGATGGAATCGTTTGATATGATAGATATTTGTAGACATCTGTATTCCGACAAGAGGGGATATACATGGTTTAATACAGCAGAGTAGATTAGATTATTTCTTAGTTTCAGAATTATTAACTGAGATTAAGTGTGTCAATGTATCTCCTGGTTATAGATCTGACCAGTCCATCGTCTCCCTTGAATTGAAAACGGACGAGAGAAAAGGAGACAAGCAATTTTGGAAGTTCAACAATTCTCTTTTGAAAGACAAAGAATATGTGAAATTAGTAAAACGGGTAATCAAAGATGTGAAAATACAATATGCCGCATTAGCTTATAACTTTAACAATATAGATGCAATTCCTGGTGAAAGTAATAACCTTCGTATTGATGATCAACTGTGTTTTGATACTCTGTTAATGGAAATACGAGGGAAAACCATATCTTACGCCACTTGCAGAAAAAGGGAAGAAGAGGAAGAAAAGCAATTCTTAGATGAAATTACAAAGTTAGAAGAGGATTTAGGGCAGTATGGGATTAACGATCTTCAGATGAAAAAAGACAGATTGGAAAATATTAGAAACAAGACTTGAAGGAATGATAGCGAGATCGAGCTTTCTGGATAAAAAAAAAAAAATTCGAAAAGACAAGTAGATACTTTTGTAATTTAGAGAAACGAAATTTTGTGAACAAATCAATTTCCTTTGTGCAGAAGAGTGACGGTGAACATGTATGTGATGATAAAGACATTTTACAAGAAACTAAAGTTTTATGAAAATCTGTGTAAAGAGAGGGAGATGATGGATGTCAACTTACATAACATAATCCATGATGCCTCCCGAAACCTGGAGGGGGTCAGGCTGGTGTTCTCCTGACCCACTCCCGGGAGGGTCACTACCTTGTCGTGGTCCGGAGGCTTAGTGGCCAGTGATCGAGCGAGCTATGTCGGCGGGGGCATCAGTGCTTCTTGGGGTTTGGTGCTCTGATCCCAGGTCTTAATTGACAGCCTACATAGCCATCGTAGCTGTCAGGGCTGAATAAGTGGTGGTTTTGTACTGATGCCCCTGATAGGGCTTCCCATGCCGAACAGGTCGTGAGTGAGGCCCAAACTAAACGTGACCCACTGTCCCTTTCGCTATTCTCTATTCTTCTTTTTACTGCCTCTTTTCTGTCCTCAGCTCCCCATCAAGCCTTCTTTTCCACATTCTTTTTTTCTCTGCGGCCTTCTTTAGGCCCGCCGTGTTTTCCGTGCAGCGCGACCTCTGATGGAGGGGAATGAGATCCTGGGGATTGAGAGAGCACGCTGCTCTCAACACATCCCTTTGGCTCGGACCTCTCCTAAGACAGGCGGCACACATTGGCCCGTGTGTGTCAGTCGGCTACCCCTTCGTGGGGCTGGGTCAAGACTGGCAGTTTAGTGGCTGACGAAGGTAACCCCCGTAGTGCTCGGTTCTCTGTCCCCGGGAGCTGGGCATGATCGGGGGGGAACACGTTGGAGCTGGACTGTTGGTCGTATATCTCTCCCGAAACCTGGAAGGGGTCAAGCTGGTGTTCCCTTGACCCTGGCCCCTAAGTTGGACCCCATGGTGGGTGGGTAAGGGAGGGATGAATTCACATTTTTTTCAACATGACTTCCAAAAAACTACACCCCCCTAACTCTGGCAAAAGACGACGAGAAGGAACGGACAACTCAGACTCCGACTCGGAGGTCGTCGAGACCTCTGGTTTTTGGCCATCGTGGCTTGTGATGGAGGGCGCTGATGACAAGCCCTTGTCGGCTCTCAGCCCCTTCGCTGTCCAGAAGGGCTTTCAGTGTCTGGCAGGACCGCTAAAGTCCATCAAGAGACTGAGGAGCAGAGCGTTTTTAGTGCAGACAGAGTCCAGAAGGCAGACACAGCTCCTCCTCAAGGCGACCACTTTCGTGGATAGGGCGGTGAAGGTTTCCCCTCACAAAGGTCTAAACTGCTCAAAGGGAGTCATCAGATGCCCGGAGTTGAAAGGTGTGTCTGAGGCCGAGATCAAGAGCGAGCTGTCCTCTCAGGGAGTGACCGACGTGTACAGGGTGACGGTGAGGAAGGGGTCGGACAGAGTCCCGACCAGCACTTTCTCCCTCACCTTCTGCTGCCCGGATGTCCCCAAGGACATTCGGGTCGGATACCTGCTAGTTAATGTAAGCCTGTACGTGCCGTCCCCTCTGAGATGCTTTCAGTGCCAGAAATTCGGACACGTGAGAGACCGATGTAAGGAGGAAGAGGCGTGTGGCACCTGTTCGAAGGCGGCGCACCAGGGCGATTGCGTCAATCCAGCCCGGTGTGCGAACTGCGAAGGTGGCCACCCGTCCTCATCGAAAGACTGCCCCGCCTGGAAAAAAAGAAAAACAAATCCAGAAAGTCAAGACAGAAAAGAAAATTTCCTTCTTTGAGGCAAGGAAACAGGTGGAGGCCGCGTCGCCTAAGGCGTCGTATGCCTCTGTCGTCAGACCCAGGACGGTGGACGTCGCGGTCCAGACGACGTCCACAGGAACGCAGACCGACGATTTAACCGCCTCGTCGGAACCGTTGGCCTTGGGTGGAGGCGCCGTGTCCACCCCTTCCCATCCTGTGCGGCAGTCCTCAGGGGCTGCTGGGCGGGAGCGGAAAACCTCGGGCGGAGGCACGTTGTCCGCCTCCCGCCCCACCCCACCCCCCGGACCCCCTCGCCCCGCCTCTCGTCTGCCTGGCCCTCGGGCTGGCGGAGGTGGCCGGAAACCCCCCCGTACCTCCAAAACTCAAGGAGGGGAGGGTTGCGGCCTCGGCGGGATCGGGAGGGGCCGAGGTCGTGGATATTCCGACTCGGTCGGAATCAGAAAAATCAATTTCTAAAAATAAGTACTCCATCCTGGCCGACCTTGGCGATGGAATAGGCTGCTGCTTTATTTTTGTAACCTTCTTAATGGCAGTGATCCACTGGAACATCCGGGGGTTCTACGCCAATTTCCAGGAACTTCAGCTGCTTTGTCGTGCTTTGAAACCTTCAGTGCTGGCGCTGCAGGAGACTCTGCAAAGAGATGGCAAGGTTTTATCTCTCTCTGGTTTTAACTCCGTTTTTAAACCCGCTCAACTGAAGCAAGAGGGTTTGACAGGTGTCGCTCTTTTTATTCGCAAGTCCCTTTTATACAGTACAGTTCTTTTAAGCACCCCTTTACAGGCGGTGGCAGTCAGAGTCACGCTTGAGAAAACCATCACTGTCTGCTCTCTCTACCTTCCTCCTTCCGTCCGTGTTCTGAGGCAGGACCTCATGAACTGGTCGACCAGCTCCCACGTCCGTTTTTACTGTTGACCTCCCCGCTCTGGGGAAGTGAGATGACATCAGCACGAGGTCTTCTATTGGAAAACCTCCTTTCCGACATGGACTTGTGCTGTCTTAACGACAAGTCTCCCACTTACCTTCATCTGTCTTCTGGAAAGCTCTCGTGTTTAGATCTGTCGGTCTGCGATCCATCGTTGGTCCTGGACTACGAGTGGAAAGTGCACGACGATCTGCACGGGAGTGACCACTTTCCTGTCGTCCTCCGCCCCACAGATGGAGAAGGTGACTCTCTGCCTGACCGCCTGAACTATGACAAAGCAGACTGGAGTTTTTTTACCACGAAGATAAGAGCGGAGCTGCAGGAAGAAACAGTATTGAAAAGCAAGGACCCTGCTGACACTCTGACTCGGATCGTTTTAGATTGCGCCAAAGCAGCAGTCCCATCATCTACCTCCAAGCCTCAGGTGCCCAGAACGCCCTGGTTCAACGCGGAATGTCGGGAGGCCCGTAAGTCTCGGAAGAGAGCGCAGCGACGCGTCTTTCGGAGACCGGAGACCGATAGCGTTCGAACCCATCAACAGCTGAGGGCGAAAGCCAGGTATGTTTTTAAAAAGAGCGAGAGGAAGTCATGGAGAGATTTTTGCTCTTCCTTAACCTCCAACACACCCAAGAAGAAAGTGTGGAGGGTTTTAAAAAGAATTAAGGGCAAAAACGTATGCCCAACCTTTCATCTTAAACTTTCAGACGCTCTGGTCACAGAGAAGAAAGCAGTTGCCAATTTGCTTGCCTCCACAATTGAACAGAACTCGAGATCTGCTAACAAATCTGCTCGGTTTCTTAAAACCAAAAACCTGTCAGAAAAAACACCATGTAACTTCTTTTCCAACAACACAGAGAATTACAACCTTCCTTTCACAATGAATGAACTTAAATCTACCCTTCAGACCTGTACGGATTCCTGTCCAGGAATGGACGAGGTCCATTATAAACTCTTAAAGCATCTTCCCCAAACCTGTCTGGACACCCTGCTTAAAGTTTATAACCACATCTGGGTCACAGGCTTTTTTCCACCCTCCTGGCGGAAAGCCCTCATAATCCTGCTGCCGAAACCGGGAAAAGACCCCTCGAACCCCTCCAACTACCACCCAATAGCACTGACCAGCTGCATCTGCAAACTGATGGAGAAGATGGTCAACGGTAGACTGATGTGGAAACTAGAGACCGACGGCCTTCTGGCGAAAGAACAGTGCGGTTTCCGCAAGCATCGCTCTACCGTTGACCATCTGGTTCGTCTGGAAACCACTGTAAGAAATGCCTTTGTAAACAAACATGTGGTGGCCATATTTTTTGACTTGGAGAAAGCTTACGATACCACCTGGAAATTTGGTATTCTCTCGGACTAGCACAAGCTTGGCTTCCGAGGACACCTGCCTCAGTTCATCCACAATTTTTTACAAGACAGACAATTCCAGGTGAGAGTCGGCACCACCCTGTCCGACATTCACGAGCAGGAGCTGGGTGTCCCGCAAGGGAGCATCCTGTCGCCGGCTCTTTTCAGCATCAAAATTAATGACATCGTTCAATCCGTTCAGAAGGGATCGGACAGCTCGCTGTTCGTGGATGATTTTGTCTCATATGCAACTGGCAGCACGTATGCCAGCATCCAGCGACGGCTTCAGCTCTGCGTCAACAAAATCCAGTGTTGGGCAGAGGAGAATGGCTTCACATTTTCGTCCTCCAAAACTGAATGCATCCATTTTCATAATTTTCGCCAGTTCTATCCAGACCCTGAAATCCGTCTGGGAAAATCCACCATCCCGGCGGTCAAGGAAGCCAAATTTTTAGGGGTCGTCTTTGATCAGAAGCTGAACTTCCTCAGTCATATTAAACAGCTGAAAGTATCTTGCCAAAAAGCCCTAAACATCATCCGAGTTGTGGCACACACGAACTGGGGTGCTGATAAGAGAACTCTCTTGCACCTCTACAGAGCCCTGGTCCGGTCCAAACTGGATTATGGAAGTGTAGTATACGGCTCGGCCAGACCTGAAACTGTTGGACCCTGTACACCACCAAGGGCTCCGTCTCAGCTTAGGTGCTTTCCGCACCACCCCTGTGCACAGCCTGTAGGCAGAGGCGGGGGAACCGCCTCTCTCCAACCGCAGACTGAAGCTGACCCTATACTATTATTTGAAATTGTTTTCTGAACCTACAAACCCTGCTTACGACGCTGTACCTTTCGATAAGAAATTTAAAGACAACCCAAACTGCATACCTCCCCTCGGACTCCGCATTCAGCCGCACTTAGAAAATGCCGATCTGGATGTCGGTGGCTTCTCAGATTTCTCTAAGTTCCCTGACAGCCCTCCGCGGACCTTTACAACACCTGAGGTCCGATTCGACCTGGCCTCATGCCGTAAAGACTCCACCAGTTCTCTGGCCTACAGAACTTACTATTCGGAACTCTGCCACAAATTCCCCACTTTTCAAAGCATCTTCACTGACGGTTCCAAGTCAGAGGACGGAGTCGCTGCATCTGCGTTCTGTCCCGCCTTTCCTGACCGGCCCTCAACGGAACACATCCTGTCTGACAGCTCGGTGTACACTGCGGAACTGACTGCACTGGTTCTGGCGGTAAAAATGGTTCTTTCTTTTTTTTTCTTTTCTTTTTTTTTTTTCACTTTCTCAAGGAGGCGTCACTGCGTTCGGACAAATCCATACACGCTACACCACATCTGTTGAGCAGATGCCTGACCAGCAGCATAACCCAACGCGCTTAGTCAGGCCTTGAGTGCATGCTTACATATTTGTGTACCTATGAAAGTGGATTTCATTTTACGTAATTTCGCCAGAGGACAACACTCTCGTTGCCATGGGTTCTTTTTCAGTGCGCCAAGTGCGTGCTGCACACGGGACCTCGGTTTATCGTCTCATCCGAAAGACTAGACGCTCAGTTTGATTTTCCAGTCAAACTTAGGAGAAAGGGCGAGAGCGGGATTCGAACCCACACCCTCACGGACTCTCTGTATTGGCAGCTGAGCGTCTTAACCATTCTGCCACCTTCCTCCTCTTCGAAACAAAAGAGATTCATGATCTTTTCCGACTCCTTGTCAGCCCTGGAGGCGATCGCCTGCAGGAATATCACTCATCCCAAACTGCTGGAATTTTATGAAACTTTTACTCTTGCAACGAAGAAAGGATACGAGGTTGTGTTGGCCTGGGTTCCTGGACATGTTGGCATTCGTGGTAACGAAAGGGCGGACCTGCTGGCCAGGAACGCTGTAAAGAAAGAATTATCCAGATCCTTTGTACCATATACAGACATGAAGCAGAAGGTCAACACTTACGTTAAGGATCTTTGGCAAGAGGAGTGGAACACCCAGACGGACAACAAGCTCTTCCAGATCCGTCCGGACCTAAAAGAGACCCTCCCTTTGGGGGTGAAGAACAGAAAGGAGGAGTCTGTGCTGTGCAGACTGCGTACGGGGCACACTTTTTTTTTTTACTCATTCTTACTTGTTGAAGGGGAAAGAGGCCCCTCGATGCATTCCCTGTGATGAGCCTCTCACCGTGAAACACGTGCTCCTTGACTGTTGGGATCTGCATGACGTTAGACGCAGACATTACACGGCGGTTTCTTTGAGGACTTTGTTTCGTGAGGTCCCTCCGTGGGCGCTGATGGACTTCTTAAAAGAAGTGAACATTTTTAACCAGATTTGAAGGTTTTAAACTATGGAAGTTTTTTTTTTTAACTTTGGAGTGGAAAATGGAAAGTGGTGACTCGTTTTAATTGGGTTTTTTTTTTTTTTTTTTTTTTGCTGTTTTTTATCCTTGTAGTAATTGACGCGGCGATAGCCTTGAGATGGCCTTAGTGGTCGGCGAGGCTCTAAGCACCATAATTTCATTTCATTTCCCCATCAAATATGTGGAATATTATATATAAAAAAAATTTATGCTCTGAATAATACAGAACTGATTCTCTTCCCATGCACCACCTCCGCTCTGACAAATAACAGCGACTGACATGTAAAGTGTGCCAGTGAAGGGGTGAATTTTTTTTTTCACCGACAAAATGTGCTCTTATCGAATACTTTGCTGATTTTGTATCTGGTGCATTGTTTTGGAAGGCGAAATGTGAAAGACCAGCCTCTTTTTGATATATTACCACTTTACGTTTCATAACATATGTATAATGCCCTTATTGTGTTCATGTATTCTGTTCATTAAAAAAGGGAAAAAAGGAATTAAAAAAAGTCTGAAGGCGTGGGAGGTACATGGGCGACCCCTTATGGGTTAGTGGTTCAAAGAAAGTCTTTACTTTTTCTCGGTAATGTACCGTGTACATTTATTTTCCTATATCCAAGTCGATGTGAAACGTTCAGCAGCCTATCATAAGGTCTTCTGTGCCTTTGTCTTATTGTCAAGAGTAAAACTTACTCCATTTGGTGATTCTGTACATTCTCTTTTTTTCACAAAATTTTACATGTACGTTCCAGATCGACTTGTCAAAAATTCCAGCCAGTCGAAGTTCGGATAAACGTGTCTACCTCTTAGACACCTAAGAACATGTTGATGAAACGAACACAGACGCGGACGTAAATAACAAGTTTTAATAGTGAACTTGTCATGTTGTGTCCAGAGGAATGAGACCTTGTGATGTTGGTTACGACCCTTTGAATGCACAAATCATTTCCATTCGGATTCCATAAAGATGTCTTGTACTATATTGCATTGCATTTGCATTGCATTGTATTGCAATATTGAATATTGGTCAGTGCTACCATTGTAGTCATTCTACTACTTGTGTTCCATTGTATCACAAGAACTGGCAATATTTGTGTGGCTTGTATCCCAAATGTTACTTTTCGCCCAATACGTTCCTCCGCTAAATTTTGGTCAGTGAAGAGTCCGCTTCTGGGGGGACTGGCATTTCTGAAGAAAATGCAGATCGCATTTGTTTGGAGAAGGGGTGTGGGTGTGTGGTCAGTGTGATTCCTTGCCTTAGAGTTGTTTTTGAGAAGTTCCCGTGCATTGTCTTTTGCTTATCCTCCTTCTTCAGCTATGTCAGGGTGAGTTTTCCTGTCAGGGAGTTTTCCTGTCAGGGAGTTTGTCTGTCGGAGTTATTTTCTGTCAGGGTGTTTTTTGTCGGAGTTTTTCTATCAAGGTGAGTTGTCAAGTCTGTCAAGGTGAGTTTTTCTGTCAGATTTTCTGTCAGATTTTCTGAGTTTTTCTGTCAGGGTGAGTTTTCCTGTCAGATTTTCTGTCAGATTTTCTGTCTGAGTTTTTCTGTCAGGGTGAGTTTTCCTGTCAGGGTGAGTTTACCTCACGCATCAGACTAAGAATTGCTGCTAAAGTACTTGCTGTCCGTTTTGCTTTCGTTGGTTTTCTTTTTTGACTCACTTGTGTAAACAAAGTGAGTCTATTTTAACCCGGTGTTCGGTTGTCTGTGTGCGTCTGTGTCCGTGGTAAACTTTACCATTGACATTTTCTCTGCAAATACTTTGTCAGTTGACACCAAATTAGTCATAAAAATAGGAAAAATTCAGTTCTTTCCAGTCATCTTGTTTAAAACAGTATTGCAAACTGCATTTACTGTTATATTTATATTTTTTGTATTCTCTAAACTTGGCACTTTAATCTGATATTCTCACCCAACAACAAGAGCAGTCATTATCATTTTTTGTTCAAACAGGAACTTCTTTTGTTAAGCATGGAAGTTTTATTTATTTTGCAAACGTTTTGGTGCAGATAGTAAAAAAGGGAAATTACTCTGAAATTAATGCTAAGGGACTTAATTTGCTTTAAACTGATCTTTCTCATCTTAAATATTACATTTTGAAATTATACTCAATACATAAAAAGCTTGGATTTTTTTTTTTAAGTGTATCAAGTGAGTCTTGAAGGCCTTGCCTCTCTTTATCTTCTACTCTCTCTCTCTCTCTCTCTCTCTCTCTCTCTCTCTCTCGTGTACAAAGCGCACAACTTGGCACTAAAATATCTAAAACATCTAAAACATCTAAACTGAGGCTCGAGCCGACGCGGCTTTAACAAGTTGGTATACATTTTATCACGCACGCGCATTGATATGTTGAAAACTTTGCATTTTCAGGTGCATCCATGTGGACCTCACTTCCTATACATGTACGAACAGTTCTCTGCCTATTTTCAAATCGAATCTAGAAAAATATCATCAACCCTTCCAACTATAACCGACTCCGATACAGAAACTAGTCGGCAGTTACAATGAGGGCATCTCGCTTATTGGGTCAGTTGTTACTCCTTTTTACTTTTTCGTTTCATTTTGTTTTGTTTCCTTGGTTGCTTTCCTTTTATTTTATTTTGATTTGTAGCATGCATGGTCAGTAGGCAAGACCACATTTTGCACGTGTCATTTTAATTGGTAATATATTGCATAAACAATTACCATCAAACCTAAAATACAAGTGGTTCTCTCGCTGAAATTCTTCATAAAGATAAGTAAAACTATACCTAGTTTCATCATTCGGTGGAATAAACTGGACTCGAAAACCCGTCAGGCCAAGTCAGTTCAAAACAAAGTGAACTTCATCCTCTCTGGATTCCTCACACAAAGCATACAAGAACGGTTAGTAGGAGAGAGACAGGGGGCGGTGTCATGAAAACTGATAATTTGATTGAATGAATCAACGTGTGACAGATACTAGCAGAGATACTAGCAGACAGAAAGGTTTTGTTTTCATTGTTGTACGTGATGCCGGTCTATGTGCTTCACGTCCTTTAATACCATTACTGCAGACAAAAAAGCTTGGAAGAATTTGTCCTTTGTGTACACACATTCCGGCATGCACGTGATCCCCAAGAGGCACAGACTGTCATCAGGAACACTGCGGCACAATTCTCCTCGGTCCGTGCAGCACAAATCCACGCCCTCACGCACCTTGTCCATAATTCGTGACGGAGAAGGCGATCGCTCCCAAGTTCCTCATTGTCTCGGATTTGCTGTCTCTTCTCCAAGCTCTAGTTGGAAATAAGATGTTCTCTCATTTCAAGGAACACATTCCCAGAAGTTTCCAGAATTAGTTCTGCAATGTGGGTCTGACCTTCCAGACAGTGGGATAGCGTACACATCGCCGCACTCAGGAACTGGAGAGATACGTGCAGACTTGCTCGTCATTCTGCTTCCCGACGTCAGTCGTTTCTGCGATTGGGATTTTACATCATTATAATAGTTTTTCTATGGCGCGATATCCAGCACCAATGCTGTTCAAAGCGCCTTACATCATAGTTGACTATAAACATGCCTTACAAAACATATCAACAGCTATCTGACAATGGAAAACATCCAGTGTGTTCATATGAATGCAAAAGCACACTAAGGATTATAAAAGCTATGAAATAAGGCTTAGATTAAAACAAAATGCATTTTATAGAACACACGCGCTCACACACACACACACACACACACACACACACACACACACATATATATATGTATATATATATATATATATATATATATATATATAAATATATGTCCCTAGCAGACACGCACACACTGACATTAAATATCAACTGCACTAAAAACGGAATTGCATTAGAATTAAAATATTTATTTTCTAACAAAGAATTCTGTTCGGACACACTGACATGCCTACACACTAACACACGAGAACCAGAGCATTGTAACCTCACAAACACATGCACACACTCCTCCACACACCCCGCCACACACACACACACACGCACCCCCCCCGCCCCCCACACACACACACACACCCTTACACGCACACACACACGCGCCCATTAAAAATAACCAGATAAAAAAAAATGGCATCACATCTAAGACCGAAACTACATAAAATACACAGTGCATTAAAACAGGACTATGAAAATACTTGCACAAAGATACTTACCAACAAGCATACCTTGGTTTAACCATTCCGCCCAAAACAAAAATGCTTACGGAAAAGGTAAGTTTCAGATCTGAATTAAAGGAATTTAGATCAGAGGAATTTCTAAGAGATGAAGGTAGAGGGTTCCACACTTGGGGAACCTGAGCTCTGAAAGACCTATTTCCAGCGCATTTCAGATTAGTCCTTGGAACTTTAAGCAGCTTTTCAGAACTGGATCTTAAATGTTCTGTGGGGTTCATATGTTTCCAATACAGAGGAGAGATACAATGGAAGAGACTTGTCAAAATGTTTGAAGGCGAGTGTTGCTAACTTATAGTGAATGCGGGACTTAATTCGAAGCCAGTGTAACTGATTCAGCAGAGGTGTAACATGATCAGATTTCTTTTTGGCGAGAACCAGTCGTGCAGCATTGTTCTGGATTTTCTGTAATCTGTGGATGGAGGAAGATTTTAGCAAACATACATCACCCAGAAAATTAACACAAAAATAAAAACTTTAAACTAAACGTTTTTGTTAACATAACATAGCCTTATCCTTTGCATCATACCAAGCACACACCATACACAAATGGCCCATATTTCCGGTAAAGTACGGCCTATCTTCTACATCGCACATTTTCCAAATACCTTGATGCCTTGACGGTTACCTACTTCTGAAGGTAATGTCAGTTCTGGTGGCAATCTTACTGATTGCACAGACGCCTTTACTGTAGCGTATGCTGCATTCACGTCAGAATCACAGACAGGCTGGGATCCGGAGGGGATAGCATTGAGCGGTTCTCGATTGTTCTCCTCACGGGAGCCATTTCCGGTCTCGCCGGCTTCCAAAAAAGCAACCCGTCGGTTTAAAGCTTGAAAGTCCACTGTCAAAGTGCGAATTTCGTCCAACACGTCCTTTAACGTCGGTTGCGCATCCTTTTCCCGCTCGGGAACGTCGTCCTGACCCTTCCCATTGTCGTTCTCCATCCGATGACACGTCTATTTTGCACGCCAAGATGCGAAACGTGGTATGTGCTTCGTATGCACACAAAGGAAGTGAAGGGTAGCAGTCACAATCACGTGACTGCTACCAAGGGAAATAAATCCAGTGTAAGTTAAGTTTCTGGTGATTACTCTGGTAAACCTGTAAGAGTGGAACTGCAGTAATCCAGTCTGAACAGGACAAATGAGGAAACCAACTGAGCCATATTTTTTCTGTTATGTAGGGTCTGACTGAGGCTAGCCTTCGGAGATGAAAATTACATGAGCGACACAAGAATGAAATTTGGTCGTTAATAGTCGAGGTTTGATCGAGATATAGCCTACACCCAGTTATTTGGCTGATGTTTGAAATGCTACTGAAGCAGGGCCAAACGTAACTGGGTCCTTTTCTGCTGCGTCCATGACCGTTTTACTCGAACATCCTCTGTGAAGGAACATCTTTCTTTCAACAAGCAGACAGGACTGGACTTCGAACCGTTTAACACAAACCCACCGGACAATCGTCTAGTACCATAGTCACTTGGCCACGGCACCCGTCCGGGATGGCCACACAATAGTGTCCTCTTCAAAGAAAGGGTAGCTTCGTCAAGACAGCTTTCAGGAATATGAATCTTGTATTCATCAGCACAGTACTTACTAGTCTGGATATTGTCATCTAAGTAATCCAGTTTGACCTGAACGAAATAATTCCATAAAATCCAGTTGTTTGTATGGTCGTCGATATGGCAGTAAAAATGGAAACCGGAATGCCCAACACACCTACTCCCTCCCTCCCCATCTTCTGAACCTCCATCTCATCCATCTTTCATGAACGGAAAAAAATACTATACGTCAGTGAGCACTCAAACCAAATCGTTACCACCAGACAAATGACTCACACACCAACTCTGAGGAAGAGACTGACTCTCACACCAAAGTCCATGACAGAGATCAAAACAGCGACCATTACACACCAAGTGCTGTGGTGGCAGAATGGGTCCAAAAGAGTGACTCACTTTTCTTTCAACGCAGCAAGAAACAGAAGTCTTGACGTTGTCATCCAAATAATCAGATATAAAGAAGATAGAACTGGTACCTCAATCCATTCAGACTTGCGGTCAAGAAAACTGTAGAAAGGAAATCAGACGTTTTATTTCTACTTCATCAGCCACGACGTGCTGATCTCTGTTGCATCAAACAAGGACTGTTAGATTCTATCAGAGAGCACCACGTTCACTGCCCTGTATCAGACAGGGACCGTTGATGATCTGTATCAACTGTGTCACGCAACTCTACTCAACGGGATCTACTGAACGCTACTGTATCAGACAGGACCAATAGGAATGAAAGAATGACCTCCGTTGCATCATGGAGGACTTAAACAGCTCTCTTGTATCAGACAGGGTGTCTTGAAGTTCATTGCATTTGACAGGACCTACTGATCATAACAGCATCAGACGAAACCAACTGAACACTGGAACATCGGTCAGAACCTAGAAACTGTATTGGATCAGGTAAGACAAATTAAACATCACTTGTCTTCCCGTCTGGAGCGACACTGCTACAGTTTGAATGCCGGCTGCTGTGTGTGTAACTCCAGTGAGCATCTCCAGCCGGAATGACCGTTCAGCTGTGCTCAACTCAACTCTAATGCACTCAAGTGAACTCTACTGAACTGAGCTCAACTCCACTAAACTAAAACCTGTGCTAGGATAATTCTACTCAAATCAAATCAACTCTACTCTACCCAACTGTGCTGAGTCTAACTCTACTCCATTCAACTCAACTGTGCGCAACTCGACTCTACCATGCTCAGCTCAGCTCTACTCATCTGTGCTCAACTGAACTCAACTCTGAGCTGTGCTCAACTGTGCTAAACTCAATTCAACTAAACTTCTGTGTTAAACTAAACTCTACTCAGCTGTGCTCAAATCAGCTCTGCCACGCTCTACTCAGCTCTACCCAATTGTGCTCAACTCAGCTCTACGGAACTCCAAACCTCACTCCACTAAACTCGCCTCAACTTGCTCAACCTAACTCTACTCAACTGTGCATTCGGGGGACACAAAGACCTGGGGAGTATATAGATCATGGGGACATAGACCTGGGGGGGAACATATAGACCTGGGGGATATACAGACGTGGGGGACATACAGACGTGGGGGACATAGACCTGACGGACATATGGACCTGGGGAACATAGACCTGGTGGACAACATACTTTGGGGACATAGACCTGGGAAACTTAGACCTGAAGGACATACAGGCCAGGGGGATATAGACCTGGGGAACATAGACCTGGGGGACATAGACCTGTGGGACATAGACCTGGAGGACATAGACCTGGGGGACATAGACCTGTGTGACATAGACCTGGGGGACATAGGTCGGGGGACATAAAGGTGACAGGGACAGACCTGGGGGACATAGACCTGGGGGACATAAAGGTGACGGGGACATAGACCTGGGGGACATAGACCTGTGGGACATAGACCTGGGGGACATAAAGGTGACAGGGACAGACCTGGGGGACATAGACCTGGGGGACATAAAGGTGACGGGGACATAGACCTGGGGGACATAGACCTGGGGGACATAGACCTGGGGGACATAAAGGTGACGGGGACAGACCTGGGGGACATAGACCTGGGGGACATAGACCTGGGGGACATAAAGGTGACGGGGACAGACCTAGGGGACATAGACCTGGGGGACATAGACCTGGGGGACATAAAGGTGACGGGGACAGACCTAGGGGACATAGACCTGTGGGACATAGACCTGGCGGACATAAAGGTGACGGGGACAGACCTGTGGGACATAGACCTGGGGGACATAAAGGTGACGGGGACATAGACCTAGGGGACATAGACCTGGGGGACATAGACCTGGGGGACATAAAGGTGACGGGGACAGACCTAGGGGACATAGACCTGGAGGACATAGACCTGGGGGACATAGACCTGGAGGACATAGACCTGAAGGACATACAGGCCAGGGGGATATAGACCTGGGGAACATAGACCTGGAGGACATAGACCTGGAGGACATAGTGACTTGAGGACACAGCAGCATGACTGCGTGGAGCCAGACTGAGATGTCACTGGAGATGAGACCACAACCATCTCCCCGTGAACTTTTTTCCCCCGGACTTTCTTAGTTTTATTTTGTATGCAAGTTACACAATCAACTCAAAAACGTGGCAATAATCCAAACCAATACCCAGCATTCCATAACTATGCCATAGTAATCAATACCATTTATGAAATAAATCACATACTTTTCATTTCTAATTTTGGGCATGTTAAGAAAAAAAAGAAAAGGAAAAAAGACAATAATATGGAAGGAAACCGTACAAATCATACAAAACTTATAATCTTTTTTTCCTTTCTTTTTTTTCCCCAGTTTTAATACATGGTGTCTCATTTCCAGTGGGTTTTTTTGTTTTGTTTGTTTTTTGTTGTTGTTTGTTGTTGTTTTTCCTTTTTTACATCAATACCCATCCATTCACTCACAGTTCTTTGTCTGTTTGCTTCTCTATTAATGGACAGTATACGTGCATGCAAGATGTTAGTGTTCTTTGAATGTTTGCTTCGTTTTTTCTTTTTGTTCTGTGTATTTTCTGTCGGTTTGCCTGTCTCTTTCATTCGTCTCTTACACCCTATTCGTCCATTACTATGTTGTTGACATATGCAGAGAAGGAAATGGCATAGCGTTTAACGTATAGATGGACAAACACTTTCGATGATTTATGTAAATGAATACATTCGCAATTGATGAACAAGGTTTGTGCATTGACATGAGAATAAGTAAATATATACGTATCATATTACGTTCTAGTCTTCTTCTTTTTTTCTCTTTTTTTCTGTAATTCGTCTTTCTTTTTATTTTTCATATCCGAATTTGCTCTATGAACCAAATTGTTTTCTGATACTATATTCTCGCTCGAATATGGATTGCAGACTGAAAGCAGACTGCGTTTTTTTAAAATGCTGATGCACACTTTACCAATCAGTAATATTTTGTTGATAAACATATGATGGCCCTTCAGGTAGTTTGCACATTTTATGCCAAATAATACGTCAGTTGATGAACGTTTTATGTTAACATTAATATCTGTTAGAATTTTTTGCCCAATGAAATCCCAGAGCTTCCGAACCACTGGACAATCATGAAAAAAGTGTTCAATATCTATCGTATCTTTACAGTAACAACATTTGTAACTCTCTGATAATTTCATTTTTTAAGCAGTATGTTTGTAGGGTAGGTGTTATGTAGTATCTTCCAGTGAAGAACCCTTAATCTAGTTTCCTGTGTAGTGTTCACGGCTCTGGCCCAGGCTGATTCATCAAGCTCAATACCGAACTTTCTCTGCCAAAAATTGCAGGCTGTGGGTAGTGTCCTCTGCCTTTGTACTCAGTAGTTTAATATTTTTGGGCTTTGTATTGAAATGTCTCGCTTCACATTGTTGATAGTCTTGTTTCTTTTTCTCTACTCTGTATCCAATGTTTCCAGCTGTTCGGGATTGAGTTCAACAAAGCATTGTATTCAAAAATAGTATTAGCATTATTTCTACCAATCATGTTCTGTATTTCTTCTAATGATGAGACGTTTTTCATTTTGGTAAACTATATATCTTTCATTTGTTCAATTCCCTTATCATGCCAGTTTTGAAAGAACAATACTCTGTGTTTATCTTACTAAGGAATTATTAAAGAGCAATTGTGAATGAAATTTTCTACAGTTTACATCTCCAATTTCCCATTGGCCTTTGTTGTCTAAGTATATACTCAATATATCTTTACAAAATTCATTGCCTAAAGTACAGAACATTAAAGCTTTTGTTCTACAGTTGATGAAGAAAAATTTGTCATTTGTAGCAAGTTTATTCAAGTGCCATTTTGGTATTAAACACCAGTTTTCCAGTTCTCTGGCTTCAAAAAGCTTCCCTATCCACTGTAAATTAAACTAGTTTTGGAAATCAATAATGTTTACCATACTTAAGCCTCCCTTCCCATATTCGGCTTCCAGAACTTTTCTTTTTACTTTTTCAAATGCCTTTTTGTTGTTAAACTTTTTCTTCCATATAAATTAAAATAAAATTGTATTTACTTTACTTAGAAATGTGTTCGGAAGACCAATTGATTGCATTACATATATAAACTGACTTAATAAGAATGTTTTAATTACAACTATCTTATCCATGATACTTAAATCACGTTTACTCCAATCCCTTATTAGACTATTCAAACGGTTAATCCTGTGTATCCAGTTTTCCTCTATTTGTCTTGCATTCTACATGTTTCAACATGTATCCCAAGTATTTTTATTTTGTTGACAGTTGTAAAGGAGAGACCGTGTTCTTCTTTCTGGGTGCCTATCCTTAATGCTTTCGTCTTATGCACGTTCAATTTTAAGCCTGAAAATGTCTGAAACGAAGTGAAAATATCT
The DNA here is from genome assembly GCF_041734735.1 of Babylonia areolata. NCBI lineage: Eukaryota > Metazoa > Mollusca > Gastropoda > Neogastropoda > Buccinidae > Babylonia > Babylonia areolata. The sequence goes on from NC_134897.1 coordinate 4,253,531, forward strand.
AATGATTTGTGTATGTCATTTTTGTTTTTCAAAAATAGTTGTATCGTATGCTAGTTGTTTCACTTTTATATGTTTTACACCAGAATTACGAGTAGGAGATTCGATACCAATTATTGAGCTGTTCCTAATCTTTA